>NC_079147.1:307354561-307465315 GCF_945859685.1 Eupeodes corollae | reverse complement strand
GATTCACTTTGAATTGTGAGACCTAGACCCAAGGGCGGATCCAGACTTTTCATCAGGGGGGGTGTCACACACTTAATTGTTCTTAAATGTTTTCTAAAGGATGCTAACAAAATTTTAATGATTGCTAAAATAAAAACTTTAGGTATCAAATTATTTAGAACACTGTTGTCCAGCAAGTTATGGTCTAACTATTTAATTTGGATGACTCATATGAAAGTATTCCAAGATTCGAACAGTTGCCTAAATATGCCATATTTAAGAGCTAAAATACAATGGCTTACAGGGTTTTTGGTGCATTTCGCGCAAAAATGTAGGAAATTGTTTTGAAACGTTGCTTTTTCCAAAAACAAAACACACTTTTCTTGTTTTCATTTCTATTAATGCGAAGAACGCTGCAAAACTTTAAAAATCAAGAAAATTAAAGAGAGGATCTGATATGTAAAAATGTCGGACTTTTTTTGACGTAGTTTTTTCGAACTCAATTTTCGGGAGTCTCTTATTACTATCGTTATCAATCTGCTTACTCGTATTTGGATCTTATAAAGGCGTCAACAAAACTTAAAAATTGTAGAGACAAAAAAGTTTGGTTCTTGAATTTAAGCCAATAGTTGTATTTAAGAAAATAATTTATCTAAAAAAAAAATTAAAATAAAGTAAGATAAGTAAACAAATAAGTTGGGAAGAAAAGTTTTGTAGCCGTCACAAATTACATGTTTCAAAGCTTTTATATCAATAGATATAAAACGTTTATTATGTTTTTCACTTAGTCATTAGTTTAACAAAAGTGTCACTTGATTTTTTGGGACATTTGTATTATTGAAATTCATGTTTGAATCTCAGTTCTAGAGCATCCAAAGCAAATTCACTTCAAAAGTAGATTTATTTAATTTTTTAAGATCTTTTGTATTCAACAGAAATCAATTTTGAAAGAAATGACACGCACGACTAGGAACTTGATAATTTCTTCCAAAAAGTGTGTTAAAAAATATTGCCTATATTTTAAGATTTAAAAATGTACCTCCAAAATAAGTTCTTCTCAAAAATTTAAATGCCATTTTATTTGTCAAAAAATCTAGATCAACCTATTTTTTTCGAAAATCATTTTAAATTTTGTCTTAAATTTATTTTTGGTATAAGCACTAAATAAAGAGCTTATAAATATATGACCATTTTACATTAAAATTTCGTAAAAAATGTTGCTGAGATATCGAGTTTTGCAAACAAAATTAGTATTTTATTAAAAATAAAAAAAAATACATTTTTGATCATAAAAAATCATCATCAATTTGATCATTGACAAGAGCTTTCACAGAAAAAGGAAAATTTTGAAATCGTTCCATTAGTTCTTGAGAAAACTTAAAAACAAAATAAAGATTTTTTTGAGGGGTACCCTTCTGGAGCAATACGAAAATATGTTTTTCTTGTAGAAAGAAGCCAAGGTTCTTAATTACACAAAATTTTGAGAACGTTGTAGAAAAAAAAATTGTGTGGGGACTGCTGTTATTCTCTGTATTAATAAAATGATAAAAACTCCTTACACTAATCATCTAAAAATCTTAATTTAAATTAACACAATTGTTTGGACTTTAGGGGCCAGGAAAGACAGACAGACGGAAGGAATCTCTACCGTCGTAATGTCATTTTAAAATTTGATTAAAAACTCTTGTTTGTCTAGTTGTCTAGTTCCTATATGTCACAGTAAAAATCACTTCAATAATCACTATTTATGTGTGTCAAAAAAATGTAATAATAAAATTGAAGGCTTGTTTAAGGCATTCAAAGGCAACTTAATATAAAATTGATGATCTCTTATTCAAGGTTTCTTCTTAGAAATAATTTTTATGAAAATAATTTAAAGCATGACTTAAGTTTTTTCAAGTTCTAAATTGAGCGAAGATCAAAATTTGAGTTGTTTTTGACAGCAAACCACTTTTTGGTGAATGTCGTTAAATTACTAATAAATCGTTAAATGAAATCTTATACAACTTAACTGTATAAGCTTTTTGGCTCATATGACCCCCCCTGGATCTTTAATTGGTCAAAAGTTGATGGATTTGTGCATTCATATTATGTTTTTGGTCTAATCTTCAGTCAAAAGTAGTACTTTTAGCAACAAAGTTTAAGGAAGTAAAATACAAATGTTGTTTTCATATACAAAAAATAAATAATTCAAAAAAAATATAATGGGGGTCATATCCATTAACGCAATGCGATTAGTTTTGAATTGAAGGGAATTCCTACGAAAAAGTAAACAAATTATCTCCCAGGGGGATCATGACCACTACGACCCCCCCGGATCCGCCATTGCCTAGACCTTATACCTTTGTATATAAACTATAAAAAGAAGAACGAATACAAAAGTCTTGATCAAGTTTCAACGCTGTTATAATCAAATAAGATGAGAATGAAATCGAATACGTCAAATTTTTCTAAGTGCTCAAAATTTTGAGTTCATCTTTATTTTTATTTCTGACATAAAGTTGCACTTTTCATATGAAATTGCATCCCAAAAGTCATTCAGATTCTTCATAAAATTGTGGTTTCATTTTATCCATAAAATTTATATCGAGAATGATTGAGAGTTCTAAGCCAACAGGCCTTGATATTTTACCATTTTTCATGCCCAAGGCAACTAAAGCATAAATTTCACCTGTCATAAATATTTGATTTCTTATGGACTGAATCGGTTCTTTGACAGATAAGGTACCCAAAAAAAGTTTGTAATTTAAAAATGAAATAACTTTTGACGTATCTAATCTATCAATCTAAACTGAACTGATTTATGAAATATTAGAAAACGCGTTAAGATATAATAAGGTTAATTAAAAAGCGATTAAATTGAATTCCTTTTTTAATAGATACTTATTAAAAGAAAACACAACAAACAAAAGGGACAAACATAATAGATTATTTTTTATGTTTTATTTTCATTATCATTATTTTGATTTGTTTTTCTCCTCGAATTACTTACATAAAAATTGGAAATTCTGAAATTTAAACCCTCTTTTTGTGTCTGTAAATTCATTAAAACTCAAAACAAAGTTTAATTGCGTAATAAAATCGGCATAGAAAAACACAGGAAACAGTAAACAGTACAAAAAACAGGACACTCCCAATTCGAATACTCACTCCGTATTACCCCACCCCCTCCCCCAAAAAAGAAAACAACAACAAAAAAAGAAAAAGAATGGAAAAATATAAAACTTTTACCCATATTTTTCTACACCTTATGTTGTGGCAATTAATCTTGGTTTCTCTTCATTAACTTCTAATTATGAAGATGATTTAAAACGCAATTCACATCTGCTATTTATATACGGGTATTTTTTTTCTGCTTCATCTCATTCATTTAGAAATGAAGGAACATCCCCAGTTTTCTGCACCCTCAACCTTCCCTCTCGATAGCAATTTTTTTCAAGACTGTTTTAGAACTTTTCGTAACTCGCATGTCCTCGAGGTTAAAAATTAAAAAAAAGAAACAACGACACAACAAAAAAAAAAGAAAAACATAATCTACCAGCATTCCCTTCCGTGCTTTATAGCGGGTGTTTTTTCTTAGAGATATTATAGATAGAACTATTTTGACAGCTGTCAAGTGATTTATCTTTAACTTTGTTTGACGTTTAAATATGGATTGAGTGAAGCCTGAATAAGGGTCCAAATTGAGCGCATTTTTTTTTTTTTGAAAAATCATGGTTCTACACAAATAAGTCCGAAACGATAGACCACGCCCATTTAGACCACATCATATGTCAAAATCCTGCTTCAACTATAAAACCAGAAGATTTTCTTTAAAAAAAATAAAATTACAATTTCATTTTAATTTAAAAGAAAAAAATCATCTCAATTTTATTCCATCTCAAAGTTCTGTACCTCTAAAAAAACACCCTTTACATATATCTTACCCTTGTTTAACCTCGTTTGGTGTAAACTTTTCTTGTGATAATTCGCGGCATAAATTCAACCGAAATCTATGTAACAATAAAAGTAACTTTGTATGCGAATGTGATCCCAATTTTAAACCCCCTCCTGCCACTCTCTATAGCATCACCAGTTCTAGCTCCAGCTCCCACTCCATCTCGAGCTTCAGATCCCAGCATCCCTCATTTTCAATTCAAATTTTAAATCAGATTTATCTGCGCTTGGTGCTTTCAAAGATACGTAGAAGGTACATCTCAGGATTTTCAGGACACCAACCAACATTGAATCGAGTAACGACGAAGACGACACAATACCTCCTTTGCTCGTTATACTTATGCGAGGGGGTGAAGTAAACCTGAAACATAATTTTAGCTGCCAACTTCTGGGTAAAGTTCAGATTTTATAGAAGCGAAATGTATAAAATATGAATTTGTATCTTAAGCTGTGTTGATGTAATTTTTTCTTGTCATATCTATACGATTGGTGGGGCAACGAGAGGCGGTAAGGATACTGTGTATAGGTGAAGGTTATCATCTTTAGCACGTAGCATATAATTCGTGAATGAAGAGTTAGCGATGACAGCGGCACTGAATTATCCTAGAAAATGTTCCCAAAACTGTCAAACGGCACAACACTGAGTAACTGTCATTTGGGTTTCGCTCAAAGGTTTTCAAATCGTACTATACTTTTTATCTATCCGAAAAAGCCGGATTGCGAAATTCTCGCAAAATGCTTAGTTCCTGTTTCGTTTCCGAACTGCCTGTGAAAGTGGGAGCTTGATGGAGCGGGAGGTGAATAGTAAATTTTTGCGTGATTCTCAAGCCCCGGTGGTTTGATGCTCCATCTCTGCATCAACCAATCCATTTTGGACCGTTTTTTGTGTCATTCAACAAAAACTATATCCGAATATAAAGTTTGTTTGGTAGGGATTTGCCAAAAGCAAAAGTTACACGTAGTTGCAATGTAAATGGAAATTTTTGTGCTGCGGTAGCGGTGTTCAGAGAGATGGTTTTAAGTACGGGAATCCGGCGGGGGTGTTCGAAAATATAGCAAAACGCAAAGTGTTAACCTTTTGCGAGCACAAATTTCACATCCGCTCAATTTTTTCAACAACCCCATATCTATAGTTTCTATAAGGATATTGTATACGTAGATACGAGTAGTTGATGTGTTTTTGTTTTTGCTGTGCTTTAAAATGCCTTTAGTAGGTACGAGTGGGTTTGTGGGTTGTGGGAGGACATTTTCATTTTATGACACTTAAACAACAGGATTTGCTATTTCACGTATCAAATGGAAAAACTGATCTAAGAGTATAGAGAGTATGATGAGAGTGAGAAATGTATATCCTTACGAGTATGGCAAAGGCACCTTGAGGGCTTGAAGAATTCTGTGCCTTGCCTTCCACATGAGGACACAAGTACCTATATGTAAATTGTATATAAGCTGTGATATTGTGGGGGTTATCAATATTCGAATATTTTGCAGGTTTTTTTTGGGTGAATAGAAAGTGCGGTTCGTCAAACAGTGGGGTTTATAATATGATGATGTTTTTGTTTTTATATACAATTTTCTCGCTTTATTAATTTATTTACAACTGCGAACTGCGTTATCAGAAGCAAATTATAAAAATTATTGTAACGCTTCTATTGCACGGCAAATGTAAATGGACAACACATAAACTCACTTACTTAATTCGTCGACCTGTCCAATGACTTCGTTATCGTTACCATAACCGGGATTCGGTCAGGGCCCCTTTTAACATGCTTCTTGACCTTACCCGGTTGTTTTTTAATGTGGTCTTTAACGCTTTCTTCTTATAAATCATAACGCAAAGGACTTTTCGGGCGGGAATTTTTTCGGCGATGTTTTATACGTGCCCAGCCTACAGGAGTCTACAAAGCCTTATCTTTGTTCCTGTATGAGCTGGCGGTATATTTTATATAACTCTTCGTCATACTTCCTGTCTTCCGGAATCGCCCTTACTTACAAATGAGGTCAGCAATACTTTTCTCTCGCCTTCTTTAATTGCTATTTTGTTTCCAACGAAGTCACCATGCATTTTGTTTTTCCCTCATTTATTTGTAGCTCCACATTTTTTGTCTTTCGCTCGTTCTGGATAAATGAGTTCTGGGCAGCTTGTTGGATTATTCCAAAGATTTCATCTGAAAAGAAAATAGTTGTGTGGACTTGGTGACAATTGTCCCTCTCGTAGATTTTTCAGAGTCTCGGATTGCTCTTTCCAAAGCCAAATTGAAGAGGAGGCAAGCCGACCCATTTCATTTGTTGCAAATTTTTCCACCGTATAACCGACCCGACGGACTGTAATAATTTCGATTGTTTTTAAACAATATTGGATTTCCGATTCCAATATTGTCGAAGATCGAACGCGAATGAAATTAATCTTATCTTAAATGATTAAAATAAAAAAAAGAAACGAAATTGCACACCGCCGATGTGCCGCGAGAGTTATTATGACACTTTACGTCAGTCGATATGACAAACAGATGGAAGAATTCACCACAGGTAGCAATAAAAGTATTGCCAGCCCAGTAGCTCAGCTTAAGGGGGGGTTTCGATGAGGTGAATATTTTATTAATCAAGGTGATTAATAAAATTGAAATGAAATTGATATCAAAATGATATCGAAATACGACGAGGTGAATTTCTCCAAGTCGTATTGATTATAGTGGGCGCCAGGAAACTTTTTACTGGAAGTTTACCAAAACCAGTCGCTGAAAAATGTTCCTTCAAATAAACTTACGAAATAAAAGAAAGGTTTTATTTTCCCGAAAGGAAATTTAAGTTGTGTTTTATTGCCTGGAAAACCTTGGCCGAAGCCGGGATTAAAAACCAGGATCTTTTGGAAAGGGAAAGATACAAATTGAATTATTGAGATTGACAGAAGGTCAATTCTCGATAAATGTCTTGCAAAAGAAAATGAATATGAATGAATATAATAATAAAAAAAAAAAACGATAAAAGAAATCACTCGAAGAAAATTATTTCGATAAGAAACAAAAATCAAAAAAATAAAACGGTAAACGCGTCCCGTAATAACCGAAAATTAATATTTCGACTCGAAGGTCAAAAGGACGAATTTAAACCAAATGAACACCAGGAAAAAAAAAAAAAACGCAATATTCTTAGAAACACTATACTTAGCTTCTTTTTGATTTCCTCAAACGACTATAGTAATCCTTCCTCACTTTTCTCCACCGCAGAACAAAACAAAATCTTTAACTTAATAGAACCTTAAAGGAAAAAAAACTATCGTAGAAAAATTACTTAATGTATGTCTTTTCAAAAAAAATTCCTTCACACAATTTTTCTTTAGTCAAAAGGCTTTGGACGCAATTCAAAAAGTGGCCATCATCATGGCGAGCTTGACCCTTCCGGCTACTTGCCCTCAGGCAATCCTCTCGGACCTTTTGCGTGGTGATCGATCTGTCTCGGTCCCGCAACTTCCTCCATCCATAAGATTGGGTGTGCGACCGAGAAGCCAGATATCTTTCATCGCACGCGATCTCTTTAAAGAGGTGATGCGATCACCCAGTAGCTCAATGAGTGAGTTCAGCTCTTCACTTTCGAACCCATTCCAGTCAAGACTTTCTGGAAAAATCGTGTGGAATTCCTCGCATTACCGAGTATTTACACGCGCTAGTTTTTAGTTGAGGAAAGACTACTTATGTGGTGTTAAAGGAAGTCGGTAGCCAAGCCTATAATTAAAATAAAAGTTATTAAGATATTCTTGGAGTGATTTTTCTATCGTTAATAATTATCTACTTTATGGTGGGCTCTCGGCCATACTACGTTAACGTTGGTGTGACTTTTCTACACACATTGTTGGGCATGGGTATCGTCTTCATGCCTTGACGATATTGTTTTTCCAATATGTGGGCCAACCGTCGCACAGTTCGTTGGTGTGGAATCCTTTCGCACACTTTGGTAGGACCTGTTAAATTTGCTTTCCCAAAATGCTAGAAGAGCAGGTCACTGGCTGATGGTCCAGGTTTCTACTAAACTCTTCCAGAATTTTGCGGCCGCAGTAAGAACTCATTAAGGGTAGTTAGCAACAAGGGAGGTGAAACTTGTTGTGGTAAAATTTACCGCAACAAATCCCACCCTTACCTCCTAGGAAATGTAGTTACCGTTGGTTAACGCCATAGGTAACACATTTCTAAAGACGGCCCCAGGGAAATGAAAATAATTTCCATCAGAAAAAAAAATCGTTAACTAAAAACAATTTAACCAAAATCAAAGTGCAAAGTAATCAAAGCAAAAAGTAAACTACGTTAATTATTAAAAACTTCGGATGCATTTGTAAACGGTTTTAAATCCTTAACATGCCAAGTTCCGCGTTCTTTACCATTACTATCTTTCAAGACGTATGTCCAAGGTGACAAACGCTTATCAATTAAAAACGGACCGACAAATTTCGGTGCTAATTTGGCTGCATAATAATTCGCGGCATCCGAAAGCGTGAAATTCCTGCGCCATACAAGTTCGCCGGGTTTAGAAGCTACTCCCAGCTTCTTTACAATATCGGCCCTAAGCCTTTTAAAGCGTTCCCTGATCCCCTCCGGATCCTGAACGTCTTCTGAATCATTCCCTACAGATGGTGCTTCTTTACCCGAAGTAACCATTTCTCTCCCGAAGTTCGCATAGTAAGGAGACACTCCCAAAACTTCGTGTTGTGACGTGCGAATGGCGCACGCCACTTTACTCAGTTGAGTGTCCCAAACCCGTTGATTTTCCCCAACATATGCCCTTAAGGTGGTTTTAAGGATCTGATTAATCCTCTCCGCAGGATTCGCCTGCGGATGATAATGGGCTGTAAATTTTATTTGTGACGCGTACGCCTGGCAAAGCGTTTTCAATTCCTTCGATCGGAATTGGGGACCGTTGTCACAGACGGTCACCTTTGGTATGCCAAAAAGTAGGAAGACATTGTCTTCGAGTTCCCTACAGATAGCTTTTGCAGTAGCCGACCTCAACGCAAACAGTAGTGGAAACTTTGTAAAGTAATCCACCACCGTCAAAATGTATGTAAAACCCCTACTAGATTTAGGAAGCGGCCCTACCAAATCTATACAAATCATCTCCCACGGTGATTTGATTCCTACCCTCTCCGTCATCAACCCAGCTGGTTTTTCATTAACAGGTTTCACCTGTTGGCAAACTTGACAACTCCTAACGTACTTGGTGATATCAGCCCTCATTTTTGGCCAGTAGAACTTTGCCGCTATCCTGGCAAAAGTTTTCCTAACTCCCATGTGACCCGCTAATGGATTATCATGATTATCCTGTAAAATCCCTAACCTATCCTTTTTACCTATCACTCTCTTCCATTCTTGATTATCTTGATGAACTATAATATGACTAGCCTTTACAAGCTTGAACAACTGTCCATGTTCAACTCTCCAGGCCGGAAACCTAAGTGGATTGGCATTCACTTGCGCAATCATTTTTACCACCCAAGGGTCTGAAACCTCTTCTGAGATACCACCCAACTGTGGCACTCCTCGAGAGAGCATATCTGGAACCACATGCTCTTTCCCCTTGCGATGAACGATTTCGAAGTCGAACTGTTGTAACCTAATGGCCCAACGAGCCAACCTACCCTGTGGATCTTTCAAATTACTTAGCCATACCAAGGAATAATGATCAGTTACGACAGTAAATTGAACACCTTCGAGATACGGTCGCAACTTCTCAATAGCCCAAAGCACAGCCAAGCATTCCTTCTCTGTCGTACTATAATTCCTTTCGTTTCTATTTAGAGACCTACTAAGGTAACAGACAACCTTTTCTCCCTCATCAAAGTTCTGTGAGAGAACTGCACCGATACCAAAATCTGACGCGTCTGTTTGAACGACAAAAGGTCGTTTGAAATCTGGGCAAGTGAGTATAGGTGCTGTCACCAAACACTCTTTTGCCTTCCTAAAGCTATCCTCGCATTCTTGAGTCCAAGTGAACTTCCTATTCTTTTTTAATAAATCTGATAACGGTCTTAGCAATTCAGCGAAATTTGGTACAAAACGACGGTACCATGAAACTGTCCCTATAAAACTCCTAACCTCTTTAACATTCCTCGGTGCTGGAATCCTAACCATACTGTCAACTTTTTCAGGATCGACATGCAACCCATTACGATCCACTATATATCCTAAAAATTTAAGCGAAGGCATGCAAAAGTTGCATTTTTCCTTGCTAACCTTTAATCCGGCATCGCTCAACCTTTTCATCACTTCACTGAGAACTTCGAGGTGTTTTTCAAAAGTTTCGGCAATGATAATGATGTCGTCTAAATAGACAAAAACGAATGGCTCAAGGTCGGCACCCAATACCGTGTCGATAAATCTTTGCCAAGTCGCTGGTGAGTTATGGAGTCCGAAAGGCATTCTCCTAAACTGAAATAAACCCCGTCCAGGTACCGTAAAGGCAGTATAAGGCTTAGATTCCTCCTCCATAGGAATCTGCCAGTACGCTGACTTGATATCTAGTGAAGACAGGAACCTAGCACCACGAAGCCTATCTAGAATTGAACTAATATACGGTAAGGGATACGCATCCCTATCAGTATTCTTATTCAGCTTCCTATAGTCTACGCAGAATCTAAAGGAGCCATCTTTCTTTTTTACTAACAGTATTGGAGATGACCAAGCACTTGTCGATCTCTCAATAACTCCTGCCTCTAACATTTCATTAAGTTCCCTATCTATATGAACCTGCATTGCCGGGGAGACCGGATAGTACCGTTGTTTTATCGGCTCTGCCGACGTCCTAATTTTGTGCTCGACTAGTGTTGTGCAACCTAAGCCCTCGGGCATTTTCCTAAACGAATCCTCCACTAATGTTTCTAAAGCTTTTATTTCCCTTTCATCCAACTCTGATCGTTCTATAATAGAACATACCGAAACAGCAACGGTCTGTTCGGAAAAATTCCACTCTCGTGACCTGAGATCCGGGACAATGCTCGACAGCGCCCAAAAATCTGCGCCTAAAATCACGGTGTGCGGCAAAGTTGGTATAATTAAGCAATCAATAAGGATTGCCCTATCCTCAACTACTATCGGAAGAGAGAGTGTCCCTAACACTTCCACGCCTGACCCGTCTGCCAAACACACGCAGTGGACAGTGTCTTTCTTCACAATAAACCCTAAATCACCAAGTATTTTCCAAGAGTCCCTACCTATTATGGTCCTGGAAGCTCCTGAATCTAGTAGCCCTACGAATTCAGAACCATAAATACTAATTTTTAAAAATGGTCTCCTATCATTCCCGTTTGCCTCCAAGGTGAACCCTAAATGAACCCTATTTACCAGCTGGTTTCCAGCAGGCAAAAACCCTAACGCTTCTGAACTCCTCGCCCTGCTGCCGCAGGAGTTCGCTGCCCATTTCCCGAGCATTTCCTACATTCTGATCTTTTGACTCCTAAAGCCCCACATCCGAAACAACGCCTAGGAGCAGAACACCTATCTGCATAATGGCCTGATCCATTACACCTAAAACACCGAATGTTCGAATTGGCACGAGATTGGTTCGATGATTGGGCCTGACGATGAGTTTCGTTGTTCTCTGTAACAACCGAAACCGAGGGAGTATCGACACCTACATATGCTAGATCCGGTTCTAGCAAAGACCTATTCTGCCTAACACTTGGTGGTGGAACATACGCATCTACGTTGGCCCTAACGGCTTCTAAACTCCTACCTAACGTCACCAAATCTGACACACAAGTTGGTTTCGCCAAACCAAGTTGTGTTTGGTAGAAGGGTGTCAAGTTCCTTTGAATTATTGACAACCTTCTACTCTCAGTTATTGGTTCTGTCAATCTCCCAAACAAATTCGACATCGTCGCGACATAGACACCGATGGATTCATCTTTGCCTTGAGTCCGGCGCCTAATCTCCTCTAGAAGCTGGTCGTCATAATTCGGTGGCAAGAATTCGAGTTTCAACTCCTTCACTAGTTCCTGCCATGAATTAACCGAAACCCTAACTGCCCTATACCAAATCAATGCTTTTCCGACGAATAGCTCTACTGCTGACCTAAAAAGTTGGGTTTCCGAAACCCCCCTAGCCTGTCTCATTTCCTCAATTCTCTCTAAGAATGAATTCACTGAAGTACCACAGCGTTCTCCAGTGAATTTAACTTCCCATTTGGCGATGTTGTGGAATCGGTCCGATTCCACATAAATCCTTCCTGGAACAAAATCCCCATTTTCAGGATTATTCCTCCTATCGACTGCCTCTCTTACGCTCGTTGATGTATCGACAGCAGTACCTATAGACCCACTTTTTGTTGTTGCAGCGGGGAGCTGTTTATCCATCTCTTTTTCCCTTCCCACCTGTTCTTCCTCAATATCCTCCTCCTCATCCCTCTCTAATACCGACATGGTCATAATCACCTTATTTTTCAAGGCAAGCTTTGATTTATCCTGACTTTCATTTTCAGGAATGCTCCTATCTAGCCTACGCAAGCACCATTCTACTTTCGTTAAAATTTTTAAATATTCACCCGAAGTTTCCGACTTCGGAGGATTCTCTAAAAGTTTCCCTATCTCTATCAATTTCTTTTCAACTGCCATGAAATCCTCCTCGAAAGTGAAAGGATATGATGCAGCTACAAAAGAATTCCTACGTTCTAACTTAAGCGTTGTCCTAAGAGACTTTCTCATATCTTCAACCGTTCCGACAATCAAACCGCGACATTCTATTTCATAGGTAATCTCGTCCTGAGATAACCTATTAATCTGACTTACGTCCATATTAAAAAACTATTTTTTCCAAGATGACCCACGAAACAAATTTAAAAAGTATATGAATCTGAGCTAAAACCGAAGTTAAAAAAAAATGGTTCAAAATTCTGTTTGATTGATACCAAAAATAAACGTATTACTAGCAGACGTGAAAGAACAGAAAAGCAAAGTAAAAAAAATTGTTTTCTTTTTATTTAAGAGCAATTTAATTCAACTGTATATAGCAACTAACGATTTTAACTTATTTAACAATATCGCAAAAGAAGAGGAAAAAAAATTAAAATATTTCCCAAATAAATTCCTATAACCTAAAGTGGCAACCCTTGTTCAAATAATTAATTAATTATTAGATTCGATCAAATTTAAATATCGAAAGCAAATAAAAAAACAATCTATTAAAAGAATCGAAATAGTTAAATGGCAACACTTGAATATTAAACCAAACTTCACTAAAATGTGCAATCTATTTCCACAGAAGGTGCGAGAGAGAGCACTATATCACTATATGACAAAATGGATTCCAAAATCAAGAAAATATTCACTTTATATAAAAGTAAAATAAATATCAAAAACAATGAAAGTTATTATATATGTAGGTATACGACTATTAAACAATATGTATATGCAAAAACTTAAAAAATATTCAAAGGACTCACTTAATATTTTTTCCAGGCAAAATCAAAAAAATACAAAAAAAACTCCCGGATTCCCTTCTTTCCTTTTATAGGTTATATCCTTAGGCCTCCTGTGGCCGTAAATTCCACGAGACACCTCACCTAAATGAAAAAAAAAATAACACCACCAAGTAATTAAATCTTTAAAAAAAGTAAAGCACAAAAACAATTAACTTCCCTAAACACAGGACAAAACCAAACAATCACAAGTAGGTATTCCAAAAATGAAAGAAAGCCCCACGTTGGGCGCCAATTTGTTGCAAATTTTTCCACCGTATAACCGACCCGACGGACTGTAATAATTTCGATTGTTTTTAAACAATATTGGATTTCCGATTCCAATATTGTCGAAGATCGAACGCGAATGAAATTAATCTTATCTTAAATGATTAAAATAAAAAAAAGAAACGAAATTGCACACCGCCGATGTGCCGCGAGAGTTATTATGACACTTTACGTCAGTCGATATGACAAACAGATGGAAGAATTCACCACAGGTAGCAATAAAAGTATTGCCAGCCCAGTAGCTCAGCTTAAGGGGGGGTTTCGATGAGGTGAATATTTTATTAATCAAGGTGATTAATAAAATTGAAATGAAATTGATATCAAAATGATATCGAAATACGACGAGGTGAATTTCTCCAAGTCGTATTGATTATAGTGGGCGCCAGGAAACTTTTTACTGGAAGTTTACCAAAACCAGTCGCTGAAAAATGTTCCTTCAAATAAACTTACGAAATAAAAGAAAGGTTTTATTTTCCCGAAAGGAAATTTAAGTTGTGTTTTATTGCCTGGAAAACCTTGGCCGAAGCCGGGATTAAAAACCAGGATCTTTTGGAAAGGGAAAGATACAAATTGAATTATTGAGATTGACAGAAGGTCAATTCTCGATAAATGTCTTGCAAAAGAAAATGAATATGAATGAATATAATAATAAAAAAAAAAAACGATAAAAGAAATCACTCGAAGAAAATTATTTCGATAAGAAACAAAAATCAAAAAAATAAAACGGTAAACGCGTCCCGTAATAACCGAAAATTAATATTTCGACTCGAAGGTCAAAAGGACGAATTTAAACCAAATGAACACCAGGAAAAAAAAAAAAACGCAATATTCTTAGAAACACTATACTTAGCTTCTTTTTGATTTCCTCAAACGACTATAGTAATCCTTCCTCACTTTTCTCCACCGCAGAACAAAACAAAATCTTTAACTTAATAGAACCTTAAAGGAAAAAAAACTATCGTAGAAAAATTACTTAATGTATGTCTTTTCAAAAAAAATTCCTTCACACAATTTTTCTTTAGTCAAAAGGCTTTGGACGCAATTCAAAAAGTGGCCATCATCATGGCGAGCTTGACCCTTCCGGCTACTTGCCCTCAGGCAATCCTCTCGGACCTTTTGCGTGGTGATCGATCTGTCTCGGTCCCGCAACTTCCTCCATCCATAAGATTGGGTGTGCGACCGAGAAGCCAGATATCTTTCATCGCACGCGATCTCTTTAAAGAGGTGATGCGATCACCCAGTAGCTCAATGAGTGAGTTCAGCTCTTCACTTTCGAACCCATTCCAGTCAAGACTTTCTGGAAAAATCGTGTGGAATTCCTCGCATTACCGAGTATTTACACGCGCTAGTTTTTAGTTGAGGAAAGACTACTTATGTGGTGTTAAAGGAAGTCGGTAGCCAAGCCTATAATTAAAATAAAAGTTATTAAGATATTCTTGGAGTGATTTTTCTATCGTTAATAATTATCTACTTTATGGTGGGCTCTCGGCCATACTACGTTAACGTTGGTGTGACTTTTCTACACACATTGTTGGGCATGGGTATCGTCTTCATGCCTTGACGATATTGTTTTTCCAATATGTGGGCCAACCGTCGCACAGTTCGTTGGTGTGGAATCCTTTCGCACACTTTGGTAGGACCTGTTAAATTTGCTTTCCCAAAATGCTAGAAGAGCAGGTCACTGGCTGATGGTCCAGGTTTCTACTAAACTCTTCCAGAATTTTGCGGCCGCAGTAAGAACTCATTAAGGGTAGTTAGCAACAAGGGAGGTGAAACTTGTTGTGGTAAAATTTACCGCAACACATTGTCGAAGCCCATTGAAGATGTTAAAGGGTTTGGATAGCCATCCGAGGAAAATATCTAATACCTTTACGTTAGTCTTCTGGCATTTCTTCTGTTCCCATACGTACACTAACACTTCATAAATTAGATAAAGCATAACATGCTTTGCCAACGTTTTTCATAAATATTTTGGGAAATATTGAGCCTGGTAAAGCATTTAACATTCGTGTAGTGCGACTAAGGAAAAAATCTCTGTACTTAACAGTACGTCTGAAATTGGGCTCAAGGGTAAACTGATTGTTTAACGGAAAGAATGCAACTGGCTATTTCACTAAAACGTTGTTTATAAAAATAACGATTAAACAATGACAGACATGAAACCTTGCGGCGGTGCTTAAGAGAAATACATTGCTCGGTAAGAGAACGATCTCCTATCATTTTTAGAGCTCTTTTTTTAATTTTATCTAGAAGACTCAAGTACGATTTTGGAGCACTAGTCCAAATCTGAGAATTATACTTGAGTTTTGGACAAATAAAAGCTTTGTAAATTATAGCCAGATCAGAAGAGTTAAAAAACATGCATCATCAGAGAAAACTTAAACACTTAGTAGCATTTTTGACGATGTTAAATATATGATCACTCCACAACAAGTGGCTTGTACGGCATACGTACGACTGATAGTTGTTCAGTCTCCTAGATTCAAGTAACACTCATGGAAAGTGGGAATGGGGTAGGGTTAAGCTCTTGCGACAGTAGACAGCATTGAGTTTTCGAAGCACTAAATTCTACACGGTTTTTAATTCCCCATTGTAAAATTTTGTCAAGATCAGAATTCAATGAGCTTATAATACGATGACATACGTTGGTAGTCCACAATCCACATCCGAAGAATAATGAAGAAAATCTTAAAACGAATATGCCACAATAAATAGCTGAGTTTCCTTTTATCGGCGAAACAATTTAGTGGTTTAGAAGTTTCAGATAGAACATCATTTATAAAAATAAGAAAGAGTTTCGGAGACAAAATGGAACCCTGGGGCACACCAGCGTTTATTTTTAGGATATCAAATTAAAACCCGTCAAATACTACTTGAATTGAACGGCTCGAAAGGTTTCACCTTGCATTACGTTGGCAACATCTGAACCAAAGCCAATTAAATTTGAATTCGGAATTTGTAACAATTATGTTAATAGTAAATGAAATTAAATACTAATAATTTAATTATAAAATATAAATTTATTATCTGAAGTTATCTTATCTTAACAGCGGTCGAGAATAGAATGGTCTTAATCGAGACAAGAGCAAGAAAGTAGTTTCTTCTTTCTGGTGTAGGAATACATTATGTTTGCGTTCTTAATCTTAACATTATGCTTGCATTCTTAAACTTAACTATTTAACATTAAGGTATGTGTACATTAGCTAGCTTATTACAGAATTTGTAACTTTTACTGTTGAAAAATTCTTTTAGCTGACCCGTCTTTTATTTCCAAAATACACTCAAATTGATCAACAATTTGTTCAAATCTTTATCATAGAAACGCGTGAGAACGGCAATGCATTTAACTGTCAAGCTATCTGTTGATTTGTCAGTTATTATTGAGAACTTCGTATTTCTTAATTTCTTGGCGATTTGTTCTTCACAAAAAGGTTTTACAAAATCTTTTATAAAAAAGAAAACAAATATTTAAATTGTCGTAACTCGGTTGCTTTCTTTCTTGTGCATTCTACATTACATTATTTTGAGCCGTCTTGGAATCTGAACACACATTTCTTAAAAATTTAGGAAAATGATCCTTATGTGAAAAAGCGAAGTTTTGTTTTGCTATAAAAGCTGAACATTTCAGAAGAGTTTTATTTTCCAAATTTCTCGATTCACAGAGTTTAGATTTCTCAAACGCATCTTCCAATGTAGTTTTGTTTACTTTTGTCTTGGCATTTGTTTGATGTGCCTTTCATGTCGCAACAAATCATACTTTTTATTAACTAAAAATACCATAAAAAGTGTCAGTATAGTTTTGTATCAAAAAACTTGAGCCATGGAAACAGTGTTAGCTATTCTGAACGATTCACCCTATCGGTTTTCTTCGTTTGTCTTTACTTTTTGGCCTTTCTGATTCAGATGCTAAACTGGACTCAGAATCGCATTCCATTGCAGGTTCTGTTTCATGAGAATATATTTTTTCCACACTTGATATTGGGTTGGATATAGGTTTTCATTTGAGTGAATTCCACAAAAATAACAGTAGCTGTGTTCAATGACGTTGTGCTGGACTGTTCTAGACAGAAAAGTACAGTTTTTTGCTGTTCATTGAGATTTTTTCTGTGCTGAACTGTTCTACTTTTCTGTTCATTGACAAACCTAAAAAAGTTTAGAACAGGATTCTCGTTCTTGCTTATCAGTCAGATCACGTTAGAACAGACTCGTGAGAAATGTCAAAATTGAAGTTGTCATTTTTTTGTTTACGTTGTGATTTGGCCGTGCTTTGTGTTTTTTTCTCGTGATTTAAAAAAATTAAAATAAAGTTCTTTTGCCATTTTGTTTAATTAAATAATTATAAAATATTTATTCATTTAGTATTATCTTAGCAATTACTTGATTTTCCATTTCAATAATTTTAATAATATTTTTCACACAATTTGCAATTTGTTTTGTTTTTTTTTTGACAACTGACGTTTAACTGACTGTTCTAACTTGATCTGGCGTTTCCCATGAAACTGTGCTGTTCTGATCTAGACAAAACCTCGTTGAACAGAACTAGTAAATCATTTGATGCTGAGCTGAGTCGGTGAAGTTGAAGAACTTAAATTTAAGACAGATAGAGAGAGACAGCTAGCATCTGCTGCTGTCAGTCGACGAATGCGTCCAGCAAAATTAGCACATGGATGATAGTAAATATCGATTTCTTGGAAATTACAGATTTCTAAAATTTTTAAGTTATGATTAATTATTCTGTTCAAATTTTACGAATCTGGAGCCATTTCGTGATGGCCCTGGGCAAGGTGCCAAAATATAACTCTTGGGGACAAATGGCCCAATCGGGCACTTTAGCAAAACGCCCTTTGAAACCTCTAATCCCAAATTTTGTTTATATCTTTGGAAATAAACCTGGACACCAACCGCGACGTGTCTAACCTGTTAAACATTTTCATCACCCCACTGTTTATAGAAAGGTATCCAGTATTTACAGTTAACATTCTTCCAATACATATTTGAAATATCGAAACCCCCCTAGAGGAATGCATAAAAGTAACCCATGAGCCTGTTGTGTGCCGATGTCGATCCCAACGAAAATATGTATCATGATTTTGAAATTTGTATAAATTTTGAATAACGCAAGGCAAAATCCAATTTCGTGACTTTCTGAATAATGTACATATTTGTTATTTGTTGTTTTCTGTTATCTTCTACCTTCCACAACCCCCGACTACAAATCCATCACATCAGCTGTATCCTTATGTATTTGTATATATCCTTAAAGAGAGATATACTGCACCACATCTACCACGTACATACGTTACAACATGCAAAGACCTTACCTTTTAGTTCAAGGAAAGGAAATCAACACAAAATGAAAAAAATGTTATTTTCAAAAACTAAGCCTAAGGATACCTGACAAGTATAGAGTATAGCAACAACAACAACAACAAAATTAATAAATAGGTACATGGACGATACGATAAAAGAAGCACAAAATCAAATAACAAAACTATGTAAGCAAATCCAGGACCTCTCTCTGATGGTGTACCTTTGTACCCAGGACGATAGCAACCTGCCTACTCCCTTATATCACCTCCCCCCATAAACAAAATAAAAATAAAAAAAATCGTTTCTGTCTCTCTCTAAAGAACCCAAAAATAAACTCACAATTCGTCGAGGTAAAACTTGGGTTTGGCTGCCTTTTGAAATATTATATTAGGAAGAATAATTGTATATTTGAAAATGGGCTTCTTTATAAACCGGAGTCCATATATTTATGTTTCTATGTTTATCCTGTCCTCGTCCTGGTACTGGTCCTGGTCCTGGTGGTTGGCCGGAAGGAACATTTCATAAAATGTTATTATATCTTCTAATAAACATATATGAATACAAAAATATTTTACATTTCGTCTTTGGGTATTTGTAAGGGCTTGAGGAGCGGATGATGGGTTATTCTATAGTTAAGGTTTGGCTAATGTTGAACAAATTTATAAATGGAGGTAAACCTTCCCGTTCTTCCCAAATATAAGAAAATGAACAAAAGTGTAAGGCACTCAGAGAAGAAATCTTTAAAAATGTGAACTGAGACCGACAACAAACACCACATTTATAAAAGAGTCAATACTGAAAAAAAGGTTTATTTTTTACAAGGGGATTTTAAATTAGAACTTACTTTAAGCGAAATTGGGTTCTTACACATAATTAGGCTTTACCAGAAAATAAACAAAAAGTATATTATTTTTGTAATTTTTTAAAGGCTACAGGAAAGTTTTTTAAACAAAAAAAAAACATAGAATTCACAGAAATCCTTGAAATCTTTATTCGAGACGATAGTACGGTCCATATAATTTAATGTTTGAAGATTATTTCATGCAAATGTTGATATTGATTGCGCCTTAAATGGTTTATCCCCGTTATCCAATTTTGGCATGCTCTTTCCAACATTTCGGCCGGTATCTCACGAATAAATGCTTCAATGTTGTCTTCCAATGCGCCAATTGAAGCGGGCTAGTCTGTAGAGACATGAGCTTTAACTTAGCCCCAAAAAAATAGTCTAAAAGCTTTAAATCGAAAGATCGAGGCTGCCAATTGATCGGTCCCGAACTTGAAATAAAATGTTCAACGAACCCGCCTCTCAATAAGTCAATTGTTGCGCGTGCTGTGTGGTATATGGCATGTGGAACCGTCTTGTTGAAACCACATGTCAAGCAACTCATGCTCTTGCATTTTGGACAGAAAAATGGTGGATAACATCTCACGGTAGCTTCACCATTCAATCATCTTTAACGATTCGCATCATCTTTAAAGAAGTACGGTCCAATGATGCCACCAGCCCATAAACCGCACCAAACTGTGCCTTTTCCGGATGCATGGTAGCTCTTGCAATGCTTCTGGCTGATATTCACTCCAAAATCGACAATTCTGCTTATTGAGGTACCCATTGGGACAAAAATTAGCTTCGTCGATGAATACAATTTTTCGGTAAAAAAGTTGATCTTTGCCCATCTTTTTAAGAGCCCGTTGCAGTAGGTCGTTCGGCTTTAATTCTTGCACCAACTGCATTTTGAAAGGCATCACACCTAAATCCCTTCTGCAAAATTTTCCACGTTGTTGAGTAACAGAGGCCCGATTGCTGCGAACGGAAACGTATCGAATAATATTGATGATCATCATCATTACCAACACCGACCTATACAGCCGCTATATTTTCTTCAGTTCGCACTCTACATCAACGTCTTGGTGGTTTTATGTCCAACAATGTAAATTTGGTGCGAGCTTAAGTCACAATGGGCGGTGTGAATAAAAACGAGTAGGACAAGTAAATACTTGAACATATCAAAATTACAAGTAAACGCCAAAATTGAAGTGAATAAAACAAGTATTTACTCTTACTCGCGAGTAAATACTTGAGAGGTTAGTAAAACCCGGAAAAATTCCAATTTTGGTGTGAATAAACGCAAGTAAATACTTCTGTAGCAAGTAAATATTCGTTTACTCGCAAGTCAACCCGACCCCAGACTTGCAGTCGTACTTGTACACGAAAGATGGCTGCATTTATGAACCTGCGTGGTGTGAAACGTTATAAAGACCGGCGTGATATAAGTCCCGATCTATCTAAGGGACTATTACGGTTTGAGAGCGAAAACGTAGATTTTCTCACTTCGCACTTTCTTGATGAAAACACTGATGCAAGGGGTGGAGGATTAACTGCACGGAAAAAGATGGAAATTTTTCTGAGATACGTTAGTGATCCAGGATTCAAAAGTGGTTTTGCCAAAGACATGGGGGTTGAAAGAAGTACCGTCAGCAGAACATTTTCAAGTATATTGGATAAAATAGTGTCGAAGTCTGAAGATTGGATTAAATTTAGAGGCACTATTGAAGATATGGATCAGGCCAAGGTAGATTGGGCTTCAAAATTTCGCATTCCGGCTGTCATTGGTGCTAAAAACAGAAAACAGAACAAGGCACAACAGGAAATGATGCGTAGTCTTTGTGGCGCTTCAAGTATTTACTTGCTTTTTCGTGAATTCAGTTGTATCGCGAGTAAATACTTGCTAGTATACCCTCGGGTTGACGAGTACACGGTCACAAGTAAACTCGACGCTTTATTCACATCGGTTTACTTGGAGTTTAAATACTCGTTACACTTTACTTGTAAGTAAATACTCGTCGTACTCGTTTTTATTCACACCGCCCAATAGCCCGAATACCCTCCTCAGTGGTTTGATTAAACTGACCCTAAATTGGAAGAAGAGCCCGATGAACTTTCTTAAGAGAGCACGCATTTTTATAATAAAATTCAATAATTTTCAAGCGCTGTTCGCTTGAAAGAAGATTCATGGTTTAATTATAGACCAAACTGAAGATGTTGAAACCAGATTTGCCAAAAAGAAATAAGGTGGCACAGCAGTGAGAACTAGGGTCTAGTGATTTACAACTCCCAACCATTTCTGTGTGCGAGCACTGCTGTCAGGGATGGAAGGGACTTACAGTTTTATGCCGAATCCGAACGGCAAATTTAAGAAAGCATTTTTCATGACAGCAATTACTCTTGGAAGATTCGTTAATTCTTCCCAAGCTTTACCCGTGAATAAAAACTTTAGATGTCGCAGGCTGGGTCTGACAGGTCTCTGGCATGACAGTCAAAGGCACTTTTTTTTTCATTAATTTTTATTCATTATTTCTTAAAACTATCTCAAAGCTAGACAAAAATTCATAGAACAAGCCTAATTATCCATGACTTAAAACTAACTTACTGGTCCCATACGGACACTCTTAGTTAAACAATAAAACTTAATTCTAATGCCTTTCGGCCCTAAGGTCTATGTAACTTCAATTCAATTTTATTTATTTTTTTTATTCATTAGAAAATTAAAAAAAAAACTAATATCAATATCTTTTTTTATTTTAACTTAAAAACTGCTTTAAATTAGGTCCTTAAATTAAACTTAAAACTAACTTAAACTACCTATTCTACACATAGACTACTAACTTAAAACTAGAACAACCACAGCAGCAAATCTCACTATCTAACATTTTTTGTTTTTTATGTCCCTTTTTTAATATTTTTTTAATTTCTTTTGTATTTATTGCCTATTCTACTAAAAACTAAACCCTAAAACTACAAAACAAGTAAGTAAGCCGGCCAATGCTTAAAACCCCATCCCGACTACCCATTATCAAGTGCCGATTGAAGCCCCCAAAAGTCATGAAGTCCCGATTGTACAGGAGTTGCCTATCCACGGTTCGTCGTCTGACGTGGAAGATTAGCCTCTGGTAGACTAAAGCCGCTCAAGCGTGCACTCTCAAAATACTAGTCGTTCGGATAGAACGCCACGAAAATTAATTTGTTGGTCGTTGACATAGCTCTTGCAATGTGAACTCGAACGAGTTTTATCACGAAATTTTCAATTGTGTTGATTCGAGCCCCGTTGTATAGGACCTCGTTGAAGTAGTAGTTCACGTAAGAAGATTCGGCTGTTCGATATAAGACAGTACAGCGTCGACGTAAACACTGCCTCTCGAACACTCGAAACTTCTCCATCTGGAACCACCATGTAGCAAATTACCTTCACTCTGGGCTCAAGCCGACTGCTGTAAAACAGCCGTTTCGTCAGAACTAAGGCACCTCTGGCCCTGGTCAGAGCAGCATTTATATAACTGTCGAAATTAAATATTGATCTAACCAGATACCGAGGTACTTCAATACATTTTTGCTCACTAAGCGCTACCTATGCAGATCAACGACGACCATCCTGCGCCAATTCCTTCAAGTATCCCTAGTGGCCCTAGCCAACAGAATCTGGAACAGAATTGTCTCCGACTTCTGGACATTTATTTTTAGTTTCCATTCGTCGCAATATCGCTGAATCTTGTCGAAATCACGCCGCAAGAGAATTCTAACAACCTTAACCTTTCGGGCCGATCTGTAATGCAATTACGCAATTAGATCGTCGGCGTACGCAATTGCCTTTGTAGGACTAACTATCAGATCGCTGGTGTAAATTCTGAAGTGAATCGGCGAATTAACCGCTCCCTGTTGAAGACCATTTTTAATTAAGAATGTTGTAGACAGTCTAAGGCACTAACCATGATAGGTAAGCTTAGGTTGAGGGGCTGACAGTTGATGTCTTTACCGTCACACTTAGATCATTACAGATCCATTATTATACCTGTGAGTATTGGTACTCAAGCTAATAAGAAAAACTTATGTGTTTAGTTAGTGAAGCCATTTAGAGGCTTTGACGAAATTCAAAATGTTCGTACCTGGTGCACTAGAGAGTTCTATTAAATCCTTGAAGAAATAGTTGCCAAGCAGTTTCTTCCTTTGATGGGAGAGTGCGGGACAGTGACACAGAAAGTGCGGAGTGTCTTCATGCACCTCCTCGTTACCGAATCCTCTGCATAGATCATTTGAACGGATTCTCATCTTTTTCACATGATAACCTAACAGATTATGTCCGGTGATTTTGCTCACAAGAGATTGAACTGATCCCTTGTGCAGCTGCATAATTCTTTCCATTCTGCCGTTTCTTGTAGTGTCGCAGGTGTCAAGAAGGTTCCACCTTTCATCGGCCTTGATAGTTATTCTTTTTAAGATTTCCTGTTTTAAATAAGAGTTAGGGGTGCTATCTAGCTGAGCTTGGCTTACGTCAAGCATTGACCCTAATCCTGCTAATTCATCGGCTTTCTCGTTGCCTGGTATATCGCTGTGGCCTGGGACCCAACAGAGTCTAATGTTCTGCTGTGCGCCAAGAACCTTAAGCTCTTCGCTTTGATTTTATCTTAGTTGCAGTAATCGCTTTTATTGCCGCTTGGCTATCAATGTAAAAGGTGATATCAGCTCCTGGTATCGCTATCATTGATACCTTTTAGCAGCTGTTGTCACTGCCAGGACCTCCGCTTGGAAGACGGTACTGTAGTTTGGAAGCCTAAGCGATGCGGTTAACTTGAGAGCTTCAGAATAGAAGCCTGCCCCTACACCAGTGTCCATTTTAGAGCCATCGGTATAGATAGCTATTGACGACTCACTGGAGTATGGTATATTATCTATCCATTCCTCTCTGCTTGGGATGGCAGCCTGGAATGGTTTATAAAAATCAAGTTCGGGTATTTTATAGTCCGTTGTAGTACTATGATCCATAACTTTATGAAGGATCTGGGCATGTCTAAACTATAGTTTGACTAAGTCTCAGGGCACTTGTGGCCGCAGATTCTTGAACAAGGAGGTCTAGGGGAATTAGATTGAGCATAACTTCCAGTCCCGCAGTTGGATTGGATCTCATTGCTCCCGTAATGGCAGTTCACGCAAGTCTTTTAATTTTTGCCAAAGTTTTTAGGTTCGTGCTCTTTTCTAAAGCTTTCCACCATACCAAATTACCATAGGTTAGTATTGGTCTAATTATTGCCGAATACATCCATCTGATAATTTTAGGGTTTGGTCCCCAGGTTTTCCCGAAAATTCTATTGCAGGAGTAAAAGGCAATAGATGCCTTTTTGAATCTATCTTTGGTGTTCAGGCCCCAGTTTAGTTTTTTTATCTAAGATCACACCGAGATACTTTGCGTGATCAGAGATTTTGAGAGGGCGCAGCCTTCAATTGAAGGTATTTTAAAATCAAGTATTTTGCGCCTGTTAGTAAATAGCAGTAGTTCTGTTTTAGCTGTATTGACTGTCAGCCCACAGTTCCTAGTTCATTTGCTTACCAACGAGATTGCGTATTCGGTTTGTTCACTGATAGTGGGTAAGGACTTGCCAGTCGCTAGTAATGCAAGATCATCAGCGTAGGCTATTATCATTACTCCACCCGATTTCAATTTATAGAGTATGCAGTTCATGACAAGAACCCAAAGCAGCGGTGAGAGAACTCCACCCTGAGGAGTGCCCCTGGTTGTGATTACTCTTACCCTTTTTTCCGCTAGCTCACAGTTCATTTGTCTCTTTCTGAGCATACACATTATCCACTGTGTTATTGCCTTTTCGACTTTGTGGTCGTCTAAGGTTTGCTTGACTGTTTCGTTCTTCACGTTATTGAAGACTCCCTCAATATTCAAGAACGTCGTAAGGGTGTATTCCTTGTCATTCAGTGATTTTTTTATGACGCTGACACGTTTGTTTATGACGCTGACACGTTTGTTGATATTGTTGTATTTGTAACTTTGACAGTTTGTGCATGAATGGATACGAAAACCAACTATAAAACCATGCGGTAGCGCCTCTAGCTACTTTTGCAAAGCAAACAATGCATACATTTTGTTTTGACAGCTAAATCTTTTTTAGTTCTTATTTCTTTTTAAGTAGCATAGCTTGAACTGTCAAATAAAAATGTGTGTTTTTTTACCTCGTAACGTTGCGAGCTGCGTATTTATGTTTCTTTTTTCGTTATAATCGTGTTCTAAACTTGTAAAGAGCGCCCTCGGCAAGGTCAGAAAAAGTTTGACCGAGCTGAAAGTGTAACACTAGCATTTGACATGTGAAAGTACAAAATTAGAAAAACTGGCAAGTGAATTGAAGTTTGTCAAATAGTGACAGCTAAGTATTTCCATGTGTTTCAAAACGAATAGATACTTGACGCTCATAACACTTTTTTTTCAGAGCATCTTCAATACGCTCAGAACTCTTTTGAGAGCTAAGAAAGAAAAACGCATAATTTCGCTGGTGTCACTTTTCTCGCTCAACACATCTGTCTTTAGCTATAGTTTTGATGTCATTGTGTTGAAAACGAACAAATGTATATACATAGTTTTGTTTTTAAAAAAAACTTACACAAAACTCATTAATTATAATTATTTTATTAAAATTCAAAAATATCAATTAAATTCTTATAATTTTTGAATTCATCCCGGAGTATGAAAGATGCGTTCGAAGAATCACAAAACTAAGGGTGTGATTACAATTTTTTCAATACATATAAATTTGTGTTAATAAATAACCTATAAATATACCTATTTGTGAGTGATTAAAATTTCTATCAAATTAAATGAAATTGCAGTATTTTATTCCATAGTTTTTGCTTTCAATGTTTAATCTCAGTTTGATTGATAAATTACATTTAAGAAAGTTATGAGCGAACAATATCCTGTCTATAAAATTCTTGTTTGATATACATATACGCACGTTCTTTTAAATGTAATTCCTTGTGTAACATATCAAAGGAACATCAAAATCGAAAAAGCAATCATATCGATTTTAGCAGATCTGTCAGCAGGGGATACAAAATTTCATTTTGACATTTCCTATAAAATAAAAACGTCAAGATAAATTTTTATTCTTGCACTACAGAAGTCTTTCAATCCCACAATTTTGGAAAAAAGGCGAAATATTATTTAATTTCCTCAAAAATATTTACTTATCAGTTTTCAAGTTTACTGATTTATTGTTCAAAGTGTATTATTTTCTTAAAATATGGTTGTTAATAATAAAAACTTAATAAAATAAACTTAACAACTTTTCTATATTTCTTATATTGATTCGAAAGATAAACAAATCTTTCAATTTAAGACCATGCTAACACTTAAGATTCTATTAATTTGGTTTGCATTGTTTTTGAACACGCCCATGGAGCTTTCAGAATGAAGCAATTTGATTGGTCTGAGCATTAAATGAGAGAATGTGTTTGGTTTTTGCATCATTTTGGGCGCACTTTTTTACATTTATTCCTCAGCAGCTTGTAGACAAAATGAATCATTCTTAGTTACCAATCTTGCTAATTGAGTTATTTTGGTCATTAAGAAGCTTGTGATAGTTAATCAGCGTTTCTCTGACCTTTAAAAAAACCTATGGACAATTTGTCCATTAGTTGGATTTGTTCTTCTTATGGAAAAGCTAGGAAAATGTTGTTTACATTGACTTCAAAAAAGGACCTTTAAAGTATGATAGACGGAAAAGCTTACGCAGAAGTTTTGATAGCATTAAAGAACGTCTATATTAGCGATAGAATTGCCAAGCTCTGTCTCTATCAATGTCACTGCACCGTACTCTCAAAAAATTTCAATATCATAAGCTTAAGGTGTTTTAAATCCAGGGAAGCGGTTAAAATTTCACAAACAATATTCAATGTTGAAATATTCATCTCTGTTGGAAACCCCCTCATTAGCATACTGTATTATACTTCCAAACAAGACTCGAAACTGTAAGTATAAAGCAAGTGTATTACTAAAAATAACTTTGGCAATTTACCTTAATTTACCTTCAAGAAATCTTAAGTCAAATATTTTGGGACTTATTAATATTTCAAATAACAAGTCTAATACCTACCTAATTTAAGGTAAATATACAAAAAGGTTTTCCCCAAGATATATACAAATTCTCTCTCTTAAAAAGAAAAACATAATTCCAAACTAACAATAGCTTCTTTTTAACGTTGTCACTCATCTCAAACGTCTTGTCATCCAATATTACATAATTAAACGTACGCTAAAGATTATTTCAAAACATCACAGTCTGATGAATATCTCGCCCTATATTCTCGTACATATATTTTTGGATTCGATGAAATTCAAAAATAAAACATTGAAAATGAAAACAGCCTCATAAATCACCAACAGACAAGAACTAAGAACTTGGTTATTTTCTTGTTCTTGTTACACCCGCCGTCACAAATTCTCAGCACTAACTCAAATGTTATTAACTCTAAAGCCTACTTTATTCGAAATTCTTCTTCCCAAATCACTTTATACTTCTCATTCCCATGCCAAACCTACCAAAATCATACCTAGCTACACAAGCTTCATGAAGGTACTATGAGCCCTTCGACTCCGACCCCATACTTTGGTATTTGACAATCTTCAAAGAAAATAATCCACTGCCTCCGGCCTCATCAGAAATATACCTACCTTCCTTGTTGATGAGGCACAGGCACAGGCACCGGCACCGGCACCGGCACCAGGGCAGGATGAAGGTGAGGAATGAGAGTTTCCAACATCTTTCGCTTTCTAATGATAACTTCCAATATTTGCTCAGCTTCGATTTCCCGGCAGTAAATTCAAAACGCTTAACTGAACACAAAAGAGGACAAAAGTAGAAGATGTAAGGGTGTGGCGTGGGTCGAAAATCAAATCGAACACCGATGAACGATGAGGACCAGGATCAGGAA
The DNA here is from genome assembly GCF_945859685.1 of Eupeodes corollae. Taxonomy (NCBI): domain Eukaryota; kingdom Metazoa; phylum Arthropoda; class Insecta; order Diptera; family Syrphidae; genus Eupeodes; species Eupeodes corollae. The sequence continues at coordinate 307,436,595 of NC_079147.1, read as the reverse complement.
GACGGCGAACGGCAAGGCAACTGTGGTGTAGAGCGGTGACAACGGTGGGAAAAAGGACGAAGAGGACGGACATCAAAAAGGGATGTTGGATGAGAAATAATAAATCTCTACGGAGACGGATGGCATAGTCCCTTAAGTTTATTTATTTCAGTCTCGTTGGTTTGTACCAAAAAGCTGCTTCCACAAAGATATACTCTTCTCGTATACTCACTTGCTTCTTATGAAACATTGATGAAAGGCACTAATCAGTCCGTTATGCTACCAGGAATCCATTATAAGGATACTTAAGGATAAATTGGTTATTTTTTCGGATTCGTTTTCGTTTTTCAGTCAAATGAGATTAACATAAGGCCCTCTGCACACGGGCGGATTTTTCAATAAAAAGACAAAGCGTAAAGTTTATAAAAATTTAAAGTGACATCAAAGCAAAAATTGTTTATTTAATTTTACAAATTACTGGAATAGACTGAAAGTTTATATCTTCGTTATATTCGACAGCTTGTGCGTCTAGTAAGTAAGGACTTATGGCTGAAACACAAACACGCTTTAGCTTTGGCTTCGCCTGACGTTTACGAGTTCAGCTATAGGAATTCAATGCATGCTATCATAATGAAGCTTTGACCTCACGTTTCGTTTGACAATCGTAAGAAAAAGAGCGTAATGTTACGTAATTTACCTCCAAACGGAAGTTTTAGTTCAAATTTCCTTTGTTCAACAGCTATACAAAATTCAAGAAACAAAATACATTTGCATCTGGATTGATAACCATTGTTTATCAAACTTAAAAGGCAAGTTATACATAGAATAACTATACAATTTTTTCTTGAAAATGTTTTATTTTTGTAGAACAGAAAATAAGTTTCCAAGAACTCCGTAGATTGAGCTCCCGGAACCACCGACGCCTCTCAGTCTGCGCTTCTTCTTTCTCCATGAGGTGAACATATCAACGATAGGCTGTGAAGCTACTTCCGCGATAAATTCAATTTCTTCGATTTCAAAATGCATATATTTAACTGCACGAAAAATCAAAACAAACTTTCCAGAACAAATACCAGCTGCTGACAGAAGTGAAATTTTAGAAATGTCTTACTAAAAATGTCATTAAAAGCAACCTCGAAGCAGGCCCATGGTAACGCAGAGGAAACTGAAGCTGAAGCATGTTTGTGTTTCAGCCATTAGTCTTTTTATACAAAGCATTGAGACTCCATTTGAAGACTGAAATCTAGTCTCTAGTTTGCATACAAGCGGAAACTTCAATTTACACTCACACATCTAATTTCGGGATCAATTTTATCGCACATATTGAAAGACGGTATCAATTTCCCACGTATTTATCAGAAATTTATCACAGTTCTCTTCTGTTCAAAAGGTATGACAACAATTTCGAATTTATTTTAGTTAGAGACATTTTGACAGCTGTCAAAAGTTATTTATTTTTAGTTTGGTTTGGTATATCAACATAAATACGAGAATACAACGCCCAAAAAACGCTTAAAAATTGTGCAAAATTTTTATTTTGAAAACCGTGGTTCTGTTTCAAATACATATCGTGCACTACGTCTTTTTTACAGTTAACATTTTTGGGTCAAAATTATCATATTTCCAGTAATGATATGCCCTAAGTGTATGTTGGCTATTATCTGTGTGACGTCGCTGCTCGGACAACTAACTTACTGACTTTTGACTTACTTACTTCGCCTGAGTAAGGACATAAACACAATTGATAGCTTTCAAAACAAAAATTTGAGTTTCATTTTTCAATTAATGTGACGTTTCTGTCGCAATAATATTAAAGCTATCAGACATTTTTGTGTGATCAGAAAAGCGCAAGAAGTAATACCGTCACATGACAATCAATTTGGTAGCGACTGAACTATTGGTTTGTCACAATTCAAATAACTTTTTCAGAATTTCCTTTTGTTTGAAGAATAATGCAACTAATATTCTTTAATTCTTACATATAAAGTTTTCATGAAACTAAATCCGAAATAAAAATCTACTTTTTGAATTTTAAAATGTGCCTACACCCTAAAAAACAAACATTTTCCTCATACGCTTTTCTTATGTCTGAATTCTGAAAATTCATTAAATTTATGTAGATTTTTAATCAATAGGTAATGAATTACCCATAATATAAATAAATTGTGGGCTGTTCTTTAGGTAAACCCGTCATTTTCCATTTTTATCTTAGAAAAAGAGTTCTGAACGGTCAACATTATTTTTGAATCACACCTGAACACTTAACTGTCACTATTTGACATTATTTTGTCAATCAACTTGTCTTTTTCTTATGCCAACTAATTTTATAGCAAACAATCATCTGTCAAATGCTTGTGTTCGGAATTCAACTTAGTATTTTTATTTTAAGCTCATGGAACAAGCTGGAAAAACGGTCAGAACGAACCCAACTTTGAAGTACTAAACGTTTTGAGGTAAATAGAGACACAATTTTTTGTCTGACACTTCAGGTTCTATTCTCAAGAAAAAAGAAAAAAACCCTCATTATGTTTCGATTCCACTCAAATGTTCATGGACAAAACCTAAAAGTTGCAATAATTCTAAACAAATGGGCTTTGTAGGGTGAAACGTTTGAAGGTTTGGGATCATTTATACAAAACGTCAAATTGACAGCTGGTTAAAATTCATGTGCGGAGGCCCTAACACATTCGTTCCGAATAAACCTACCTTTAAGTATGTACGAAAAATTAAATCAATGAATCTTCTCGTCCTCGTCGTCGTCATATCGTTGCGATAATGATGACGATGACGTTGACGAAAGTAAATGAGATGAGGGGCTTTTCTGGTTGTGTTTTTGCAGCTGTTGCTTTCACAGGAGTATCATCCACGAATAAAATATTTAAAAAGGGAAATTTTCCCTAGGAAGAAGCAAATTAAAGTCATAAGTACATAATGATGATCTCGCCGCACTTCGAAAACCAACCATTAGCGATGCGACGTCGACGACGACGGCAGTGAAGGCAGGACAGAGAAATGGAAATAGTGGCGGTTGGCGGGCTTATGGAAGGAAAACGAACAAAAATTGACATACGACGAATCCATTCCACCGATACGACACGGCACCAGTTTACCTTTCCCTCTAAAGGTATACCGATGTAGTCTTCCTGCCCCAAACTTCAAAAATCCTCCTGTGCTGTGTCTCTTGGGTCTTGAATCTTTTTTTTGTTCGGTCTGCACGAAAGCCTGTTTAAACATAGATTCGCAATTCTCTTTGGCATTCGTGCGATACCTCTGGCAATTAGCAAACATGGAACACTAATGGAAATTTAAAAACTGCACCGGCACAGCTCGGACTAAGTACAACGAACGAACGCCCGGGACGATGACTACGTGGATGGTGACACAGCCGACACAGGCATCTCTTCTCTAGCCAGCCAGATGATAAAGAATGGGAAGACTAAGGTGGCACGAGGCAGAAGTATGGGGTGGACTGGTAGAGATGTTTGCTGATGGTAAGAGGACAAATGGGACGAATGTCCATTCCATTTCCATGAATGAACTTAGTAATTTGAAGCAATTTTTTCTTGCCTCGTCCAACGTCCAACATCCAAGCTCTCAGCTTGTCTTTTCGTTTACTTATTTTTTCATTTTTTGTTTTTGCAATTATTTTCTATTTAGTACCGTTTTCTGTGTCCTTTTCCTTTCCTGAGGGAATGGACTTTTTTTTGTTCTTTAATTTGAAAGCTTGCTACGTTTTCAGACGATTTTGAATTGGAATTGGAAGAATTGAAAGAAGTGTGTGACAGTGAATGACAAGGTGGTCCATTGGAGTTGGAGTTGGTGGGACAAGATTTAAATAAATTGATATTGCGAAAGACATACAGATAAGGGGAAGGTGTTTTTTTCTTTTTCAACACCCCCCTTCCCCCTTAAAACGCACAAACATACCTACACACTCGTGCATGGTTTAACATTTTACTAACATTTCGAGAAGGTAAAAATAGTTAAGTAGAGCGATGGACTGGATTTAAGAGAGAAGACAAAAATGCCCCAAGTGTTGTGTTTCAATGAGTTTTCAAAAAAAAAAAACAAAAAAAAAACCTCCTAGAGAAATGGAAAGAGGGCGTATCTAAGGTATTCAAAAAACATCAATGGAAATATTTAATAGACAGACACAAAAATAGGAACGGCGACTGCTATTGGCGAAATGTTTGTTGTGAACTTTTTAATTTTTTATAAGAACAAAGTGATCAACTTAAACTGGTATCAAGTTGTTTAAATTGATACGTTTTTAATTGATTATTTTAATCGTTGCTTTAAATTAAAATTGATAAAGGGACTGGGAATCGAACCACATTGATAACTTCTCATTCTCTTTAAAATTATATATTTTTTTTTAACAAGCTAAGTTTTCATTTAAGGAACTTTGAGAAAAATGCTTTCAATATACTGATAGTCGAAAAGGTTTTGGGAGGAAAGTTACACTTTTCAAGGGAATTTGATGGCCTTAGTTCGAATTTAACTCTGAAATTACTCTATCACGTCAGGTTTTTGAGATATCACATCTTTTGAAATTGAAAACTCATACAAAAATAACTTTAAGCGAATTTTTAAAGTTGTTGAAATGCACGAAGCATTTTTCGATTTTAATTGTACGGTAGTTATTAATCTAGTATAATACTCACTTTAATTACTTTTGATATTTTATAAAATCTTCGAAAAATCATTATAAGTTGTAAATTTTCATCAAAATTAATGAATTGAAAATAATTACAGTCGTCGCGTTAATTTACCTACAACATCTACGCTTCGGTCAAAACGTCACCATCGACAGACGTAACTTTGGGGTAGTCAAGGACTTCGTCTTCCTAGGCTTCGCTATAAACACAGAAGACAACACCAGCGCTGAGATCAAACGAAGAATAATTCTTGCTAACCGCTGTTTCTTTGGGCTAAGAAAGCAATTGAGTGGTAAAGTCCTCTCTCGAGGGACCAAAGTGTCGCTATATAAGACCTTTATCATCCCCGTCCTGCTATACGGTGCAGAAGCATGGACTATGACAAAAGCGGATGAAAGCACCTTGGGTCAATTCGAGAGAAAAGTTCTTCGTGCGATCTACGGTCCCGTAGGCATGCAAGCGGAGTGGAGGAGAAGATGGAACGAGGAGCTGTACGGGCAGTACAGCGACGTAGACGTAGACGTAGAATTTAAAGTGGGGCATTGCAACAAACGGTGCGGCAACAAACGAGTATTTAGAGGTCATTATTATTGTCTTGAATATGTGAGTTATGTGAGGAAGAAGAAGAGGAAGGAGAATTTTATTAGAGTCAGGATGAATATTATCAAGTCCAGTGCATTTTGATTTTATAGAAAAAAATTGCTACTATGCGTCTAAACTATGGTTTTCTACAATTCTTGAGGGCATAACACTAAATTGGGTTTATCCTCCAAATCAATATCGTCATCACAAATTTAGACATCTTTTCTTAAACCACTGTTTTTAACTTTTTTCTAAAAAAAACTTTGAGGGCCAATTTAAGTTGAAATGAGGAATGAAAAAAAAGTTCAAAAAGTGGACTGAGAAAACTCATTTTCAAACAAACTTGCAGATGAAATATGCTTAACCACCACATAATTCTCAAAATTATTCTCAAAATTATTGCGTCCACAAAAAACTTAAATAAATAGTATTTTCTTAAACATTCAAGAAGTGAACTGCAAAAGCCTGGAGCTTTTGAGCAGAAATTGTTCACCTGTCAAATTTTGAACAGTAGTGATTAAATTCTTTTAGAAAGGTAAGAAATTGTTTCTTTTCAAAAATTGTATAACATTTTTTAAATTCACACAAGATGGTTTTTTGTGGACAGAATGTGTCAGGAGGGGAAATTAATTTCATTTCTCGTGAGCATTTTTTTCTGCCCAAAGCTACCAAATTTTGTGAAGTGTGTAATTGTATTTGGGTAACAATTAATAACTGTTGACAATTTGCAGTTTTGGTCAAGATTGGTAACAGATCTAATACAAATTTATTTCGACAGCTGAAAAACTGTGTTTGATCTATAATTAATTTTCTCGTGTATTGGATCTGTCCGTTCACTTAATTTCAATGAGATCTCGTTTTTTTCTTGAATAACTATTTCATTATGAGAAGCATAAGAGTAAAAGGTAAAAAAGTTAAATCTCGGAAGAGTACATGTCCGGAAAATCTGGAAGAAAAGCAACCCTAGCCTTGAATACACCTTCATTCTTTTTTACATTTAGATGTTTTTGAAACAACCTGATGGTATATGTAATTATTTATGTAATATGTATAAGTTAACAACAGCAACAAACGTTCCCACGAAAGCTACGGTCATCCGATACATCCTGCACGCGCGCAAGTAAACTGTGGGAAATGGGAAATGCAATCTTGCACTTTTGTCACCTTAGATAGCTTACTTCATTTAAAAACATTTTGTTCAGAGTCAGTCTTAAGTCTAATGTCATGTGAACTAGTTATAAGCTGTTTCTAATAAATAAATAAAGTTTTTTTTTAAAAGGAATTCAACCTCGTTTCAATAATTGGCGCCCGAGCAGGGACGGGTATTGTGCTAAAAAGTGAATTTAACAATCGAACGTGAACCAACTACTTATAAATATAAAAACATTTTCATTATACGCGACTGTAGAAAAGTGCGCTATAATAATCAAACGTGAATTAAATACTTACAAATATAAAACATTTTCGTAATACGCGACTGTAGAAAAGTGCGCTGAAATATTCGAACATAAGCTAACTATTTATAAATAGAAACATTTTCCTAATACGCGACTGTAGAAAGTGCGTGACAAGAATTACGTGGAAATAACAAGGAAGAGTATCCCGAGTCACCGCGGAAACCAGGAATCTCCGCTGGAAAAAAAGGAATCATACTCTCGACCGGCACAGTACCCGAAGAAAAAAATGAAAATATTTTTTCTGTAAGAATTTTTAAAACTATTTTAAACCATTGCATTATTAAATTCTTATGAAAATTATAATTCTTTTAAGCATTTGAAATTTTCTATATTGAAAAAAACAAACATTTATATTGAAAACTAATTTTTGTAAACATCCACTTTCGAAGACAAGACTTAAGACTCACAAAAACCTTAACCTAATCCCTTTTCCTAAAAGTGTTAGCATTATTATTTTTGAATTCCAATCAGTAAAGGATTTCGAAACAACATTCGAACAGCAAAATGGTCAACCCCGATCAACAAAGTAACGCAAGTTTAGTACCTCCTCCACCACCTCGAAACTCTGCAGGATCACAAGATTTAACTGATTATATTAACCAGGTAGTTGCGAACGCTTTCTCCCAAATGGGAACCCCTTCTAGGGAAACCGAATGCTTAGACCAGCCTATTGATATCGGTCAAGCTAGGAACCTAGAGGGATTAGAAAAAATCCCAGATGTGGTAAAATGTCTACGTCAATTTTCAGGAGAACCTGGAGAATTTAGCTCCTGGAAGAAAAGCGTAGACAGGATTTTAACAATCTACGAGCCTGTTCGGGGTTCCCCGAAATATTTCGGCATCCTTAGCGTTATACGAAATCGTCCTAGAATCATATAACACTCCATTAAACTGGAGTAGGATTTCCAAATGCCTCATGCTGCATTATGCAGACAAGAGGGACCTTGGTACTCTCGAGTACCAGATGATGGTTTTGGTCCAAGGAAACCAAACCATCCCTGATTTCTATCAACAAGTTTACCAACACCTTTCTCTGATACTGAACAAATTAGCATCCATGGAATTAAGTGCGGAATCACTTACAACTATGACTAGTGCGTACAGAGATAAGGCATTAGACACTTTCATACGTGGTCTAAAGGGAGATCTTCCTCGGCTTCTTAGCATAAGAGAACCTAACGACCTCCCTCAGGCACTACACCTCTGTCTCAAATTAGACAATGTGAACTTTAGGACAAATTATGCAATGAATAACCAAAACACATTTAAAAGATCTGTTCTTCAAACACCCCCTTCACTACCGCCTCGTCGACAAATCCCTTCTAGCAGCACACCAGCTTCTGGAAATAGGTTTATACCCGAACTTTACTATAATCCCCAACCAAGACCTTACTCCCAACCACAACAACCAATGAACCGACAGAATGTTCCTTACCAAAAAAATTCCTATCCCTTCCAACATAACCAAACCAATCCATACAACCAGCATTCCTATTATCCTAGAAATCTCCCTCCGAAACCACAACCAAAGCCCCAACCAATGTCAGTCGATGGTTCCGTCCAATCGCAAAAGGTCAACTATCAAAATAGACCAAAATATCAAAACCCAGCCCATAAGAGGCCTAACTCTCAACAAGTCCACACTCCACACAAATTTCAAAGACTCTACCATACTACCTTAGAGGACGACCCAAATATCGGGGAGTCTAACGAAATCAATGAGCAGCAACCATACGAAGACTATGAAGGCCCCGTTTACCCTGAGGAATACGACGACGGCTTGGATGAATATGCCGATCTCCAAAATGACGAACAAGTGGAGCAAACTCAACCAGAAGAGGTTCATTTTTTAGACTAGATAGCTCTTCGCTCCCATATTTTGAATTCAAGGCGAAGAGCGGAAAAGTATGTAGATTCTTACTAGACACCGGATCAAACAAAAACTACATACAATCATGTTACATACGGAATCCCATACCTAATAAAACCATATTCTTTGCAAACTCCATTAATGGTAATACCAAAATAACTCATCATGCAGAACTAGAAATTTTCGGCCCAAATATCCCCAAAATCAAATTTTACATTCTCCCCAATTTAAAAACATTTGACGGAATCCTTGGAAATGACAGTTTAAAGGAATTGAACGCTGTCATTCATACTAAGGACAACTTCTTTGTAATTGACAATAATATTAAAATTACCCTTAAGCAACAATCCTCTCAGGCAGTTAACACAATATTAAATACTAAAATTTCTCATTTATCGCAAAATCAAGTCGATCGATTAACTCAAATTTTTCACAAATGCCCAAATCTCTTTGCCGATCCCGATACGAAACTAACTTATACTTCGAGAGTTAAAGGGGAAATAAGAACTTTGAATAATGAGCCAGTTTATTCAAGGGCATATCCTTACCCAATGGCTTTGAAAGATGAAGTCGAGTCTCAACTCCACGAACTTCTGAGAAACGGAATTATAAGACCATCGCGGTCAGCATACAACTCACCGGTCTGGGTAGTTTCCAAAAAACCGGATTCTGAAGGAAAGAAAAAATACCGAATAGTCATCGACTACAGAAAATTGAATCTCGTAACAATAGCCGATAAATACCCAATCCCAGAAATAAACGAAGTTTTATCAAATTTAGGTAACAACAAGTGGTTTACAACAATAGACCTTAAGAGCGGTTTTCATCAGATTCCTTTAAGGGAATGTGATATCGAAAAAACGGCCTTCTCCGTGAACAACGGAAAATTTGAATTCCTCCGGCTTCCTTTTGGCCTAAAAAATGCGCCGTCGATATTCCAACGAACACTCGACGACATTCTTCGAGAACATATAGGTGTCCGATGTTACGTCTACATCGACGACATCATTATATTCAGTAAAAACGAAGAAGACCACTTCAGAGACGTCGAACTTGTCTTTAGGACATTAGAGGCGGCAAATATGAAGGTCGAGCTAGGAAAATCAAATTTTTTCAAAACCCAGGTCGAATTTTTAGGCTTCGTTGTCTCAGAAGACGGAGTCAAAACAAATCCCGAGAAAGTACGTACCATAGCAAACTTTCCACCACCTAAAACATTAAAGGACCTCCGGTCTTTCCTGGGCATGTCCGGATACTACCGTAGGTTTGTCAGAGACTATGCTAAGATTGCAAAACCTCTGACATCCCTTCTGCGAGGGGAAGATGGACGAGTGTCCAAAACCCAGTCAAAAAACACAATGATTCATTTAGACCAAGAAGCCGTAGAAGCATTTAAGAAAATAAAAAATATCCTAATTTCCAACGAAATTATGCTTGCCTACCCAAACTTTTCAAAGGAATTTCAACTAACCACCGACGCATCTGAGTATGCTATTGGTGCAGTTCTGTCGCAAGACGATAGACCAATTACTTACCTTTCAAGATCACTGAATAAGACCGAAGAATCATACGCCACCAACGAAAAGGAAATGCTAGCCATTATATGGGCACTTGGCTCCCTTCGTAACTTCTTATACGGATCAAAAAAGGTAAAAATCTTCACTGATCACCAGCCTCTCACCTTTGCGCTCAGTAACAAAAATTCAAACACGAAAATGAAAAGATGGAAGGCAAAGCTTGAAGAGTACAATTATGAACTCCAGTACAAACCTGGAAGGGCGAATGTTGTAGCAGATAGCCTTTCGAGACCCCCGCGAACTGAAGTAAATTCAATGACGGCAAGTCTGCATAGTGGTGAAAGCTCATCACATTACCTCATCCCATCAGTTGAAGTCCCCATTAATGCTTTCAGTAACCAATTAGTATTGTCAATTGGCCAAGGAACTAGTTATCAACTGAAGATACCTTTCCCTGGTTACAATCGTCATATTTTTACGGAACCTAGCTACACCAAAGAAATGATAATTGGTATTTTTAAGCGGTATCTGAATCCCAAGGTTATTAACGGTCTGAAAACGGATGAGTCAACTATGGCCATCATCCAAGAACTTTATCCACTTCATTTTCTTAACTATAAAATACGTTTCACCCAGTCAGAAGTAATAGACGTTCCCGATGAGACAGAGCAAGTAGAAATAATCCTTAAGACCCACCGAAGAGCTCATAGGAATGCGTGCGAAAACAGGATTCAAATCCTAGAAAAATATTATTTCCCAAGGATGAACTCGAAAATCCAAAACTCTCTTAAGCGCTGTACGATCTGTAAAGAAAACAAATATGAGCGACACCCTAACAAGATCTATATAAATGAAACACCTCTGCCTTCCTATCCAGGTCATATCATTCACCTCGACATTTTTTCCACACAAACATTTTTAGTCCTTACTTCCATAGACAAATTCTCGAAACTAGCGCATGCGATAATCATAAACTCCCGGTCGGTAGAAGACATTCGCCAGCCTTTATGGGATACACTCTTTCATTTCGGTGTCCCCGAACACGTCGTCATCGACAATGAGAAATCCTTAAATTCAATATCCCTTAAGGCTATGATGGAAGAACTCAACATAACAGTTTACAAGACCCCGCCATACAAAAGCGAGGTTAATGGCCAAATTGAGAGATTCCATTCTACCTTATCGGAAATAATGCGATGTATGAGTTCCGAATTCCAGATTACTGAATTCCGAGATCTACTTAAAAGATCAGTATATGAATATAATTCTACCATCCATTCCACCACGGGAAAAAAACCTATAGAAGTATTTTTTGGTCGCGAGCAAAGAGTTTCCCCGGAATTATACGAAAAGGCAAGAAAAAGTAATATTGAGAGGATTAAAGAAAAACAACCAAAGGATTTAAAAACTCATAACAAAACGCGAAAACCCCCTAAAACGTACCAAGTAGGAGAAGAAATTTTTGTTAGACACAACAAAAGAATAGGTTCCAAATTAACAGTACGCTACAAAGCAGAGAAAATCAAAGAAGACAGGAACACTACTGTACTTACCGAGTCAGGGAAAATTGTCCACAAGAGTAATATTAGAAACTAATTTTCACAAAATTTCAGGATTCCCTTTGTATTTGCCTGTGCCGAGGTACAAATACTGGACTACTCAAACTCCCAAATTGTGGCCATAAATAATGGATTAGCAAAAATTCAGAATGGAAATTTTAAGATCATCCATACAATTGATCTGGACAAATATGAAGAATTCATAGATCAAGCTAACGCCACCCTCCTTTCAACGAACATCAAGTCCCATATCCTTTTTCCTCTCCTTCAATTTGAACTAACACAGATAAAAGACATACTAACCTACATTAAACCCAAAAGAAACAAAAGGTCTCTAAATTTCATAGGATCAGCATGGAAGTGGCTCGCTGGCAGCCCCGACCATGACGATCTCGTCCTTATTGAAAATAAAGCGAATAATTTAATTGAAAACAATGAAAACCAAATTGTCATTAACGAATTGTACAACAAAAGAATTAATAATATAACTATAGTCACTAACAAAATCCTAAAAGAAATACGAGAAAATAAATATCTAGATAACGAATTACTTGTAACTAGAGATGCCACGAATAGTGAATTGGCCGAATACCGAATACCGAATATTCGGCAACGCTGTCGGCCGAAGCGCCGAATATTCGGCCGCCGAATATTCGGCGCGAAGTACATGCTTGGCGGGGCGCGTTAGTTGGAAAAGACAAGTCACAACCTGTTTTTCTCGTTGCGTTCGCGCGGCAGGCGACGACAATATTGTTTGTATTTGTTTCAATCGCGTCACGGAGCGCTTTGTTAGTATATAAATAATACGTAAAGTGAAACTTAAGTACTATTTTGCTAAGAAGTTTGTTCCTTAGTTCATTTTCAATTGTTTTTTCGTCAAAAGGCTTATAAAATGACACCTGAGCTTCACTGCGCACTGGATATCTCCGGAGTTCATTCTGGAACATGGCGTTTTAGCTATGAAATCATTTCCTGGCTCACATTCTGGTATCAATATTGCAAAAGAACTCAATGCTATTACAGAAAGATGGAATATTCCTCAATCCAAGCTCCATTTACTTGTCCATGATAGTGGCTCTAATATGATAAAAGGTGTGCGGGATGCAGGATATGATTCAGGCAGGTGCTTTATTCATTCACTACAACGAGCTATAGATCAGTCGCTACAATCTCAACCAGAAGTACAACAGATGATAGCTGCTGCGAGACGAATTGTTACCCATTTTAATCATTCTGGCTTAGCAGAGCAGAAACTTAAATCTATTCAAGAAGAACTTAACTTGCCAAACCACCAACTAGTACAAGATGTGAGCACACGCTGGAATTCTACATATTATTTAATGGAGCGATTATTAGAACAAAAGCGAGTTGTTTCCTTGTACATAACAGATCATGAAACTTTAATAAATCTGACACATGCTCAATGGGAACTATTGGAACAATGTATCAAACTCCTCAAACCATTCGAAGAAATAACAAAAATAACTAGCTCAGGTATCTCTTACATCTCTGAAGTAATTCCACATTCAGTAACTTTATTAAAATATCTGGGAAAGGTAGAGACAGCCGAGAAAGTACCTAATTTAGTCACGATGAGATCCTCACTGCAGGCCGAGCTAGAAAGGCGATTCAGCTTCGATGATAAAAACAAATATCTGGTTGCTACTTTTCTGGATCCTCGCTTTAAAAGTTTTCTAGGATTGGTTCAAACAGAAAGAGCAAAACAAAAAAATTCTTCTAGAAGCTCTAAAAAAAGTTGTGATGAACCAAGTAGTACCGATAAAAATGATAAGACTGTTGAAAATGTTGAAAATGAAATACACGACAGTTTCTGGAACTGCTTTGAAGAAGTCGCTACAGATAATATGCGAAATGCTTATGATGTGGAGGACGTGGAGAAGAATGCTGTGGCAAACGAGTTGGATTTTTATTTGAAAACAGTTCGCCTAGATCGGAAGGCCGATCCTTACAAGTGGTGGTCGGCAAACGAAAAACAATACCCAAACCTTTCGAAATTTGCTAAAGTTTATCTTTCTTCGCCTGGAAGTAGCGTTTATAGTGAGAGGTTATTTTCCGAGGCTGGTAACGTTTACGATGAAAAGCTCAATCGTTTGCTACCAAAAAATGCTGAAAAGCTAGTTTTTATTCATCACAACTTAATAATGTAATTTGGAAATAAATACATAATTTTGAGTAATAAATAACGTGTATTTTTTTACATGACTTGCTATTCGGTATTCGGCCGAATAGTACGTACTATTCGGCCGAATACCGAATAGCAAAAAAATGGCCGAATAGGCCGAATACCGAATAGTTGCCGAATATTCGTGGCATGTCTACTTGTAACCCTCAAATATAAAATTAAAATCATTAAAGAAGAGCTTGTTAACATTAAATACGCCATTCATTGGGCGAAAGAACAAATTTTAAATTCAATTATTTTATCAACCGAAGAAATAGATATCGCCATAAAGGCACTAAATAAAGAAAAGTTTCCTTTTAATACTGTGGAAGAAGCACTAGAGTTTTCAAATGTCAAAATTTTTACAAATAATTCAATACTTATTTATGTAGTTAACATCCCACTTACAGATTTAAATCTTTGTGAAAAACTTTCTCTCAAACCGATTAAAAGGAATAATAAAGTAATAAAGTTACCAAACGAGAACGATTGTAAAATATTAATATGTGAAAACAGATTTTATAGTATTAAAAAACCATGTAAAACTCTGAACAAATTGTCTGTTTGCAACTCAGAAAATGTTATAGAAATAAAAAACTCAGATTGCATCCCCAACTTGCTAAGGAGCCTCAACTCATCCTGCTCCGTCACGAACGCTCAACACATCCCTAGCATCGAGATAATCGAAGAAGGTATCATTTTCCTCAACCAATTTGAAGACACAATTACAGTAAACGGAGTCGAACGTCCCCTAAGCGGAAGTTTCCTCGTTAAATTCCATAATGCAACGATTGGAATCAAAGACCAGACCTAGCGCTCTGAAGAGATATCATCAGTACGTGTCCTACCTGCGATCATTCAACCACAACCATATGAGAAGGAAATCAATGAAGTCCTTTCATTGGAAATGATGCGAGAACTTCATATCAAAAACAGAGAACACATTGAGAAGCTCGAAGTAAACCACCTTATCCATCAGTCCATCTCTTACGGCACTGTTATGATCATCATAGGAATCATACTGCTAATGTTTTTTATGAGAAGAGAAAAAACAAAAGTCACTATCAAACATGAAGAAACCCATCGAGAAGTACCATCTGAGGTCTCTATAGCCCCTACAACTTTCAAGCCAATGGTCATACCTACGCTAAGTCAGCTGAGAAGTCCCAGCATCCCGAAGATCTATGATGCTCCATATTTTTAATTACTGGACGAGGGCGTCCAGATTTAAGCAGGGAGGAGTTAACAACAGCAACAAACGTTCCCACGAAAGCTACGGTCATCCGATACATCCTGCACGCGCGCAAGTAAACTGTGGGAAATGGGAAATGCAATCTTGCACTTTTGTCACCTTAGATAGCTTACTTCATTTAAAAACATTTTGTTCAGAGTCAGTCTTAAGTCTAATGTCATGTGAACTAGTTATAAGCTGTTTCTAATAAATAAATAAAGTTTTTTTTTAAAAGGAATTCAACCTCGTTTCAATAATTTATATAAGGGTGATTCATTTCCGCAAAAAAATTTGTTTTTTTCGGTGCTCAAGCAAAATATTAATTAACTTATAAAAAAAAATATCAATTTTAAGTACTTACCATTTAAAATTGAAGTTTTTCCATTTAAAATTCATATAAAAAAAATGTTTTTTTTTAAAGTTCTAGTGCTCACTCACCTTATACAATATTGTCAACCGGTTTAATGGACCTTATAGAGAGTTTCAGGCTCTTTAAAATTGCTTCAGGGCTTTTTTTTGTGTAACTCGCACTGGTTCGCCAGTAGGAGTCATCAAAGTGCAATTTTTTGAATAAATAGCTTCTTTCCAATTTCTTTGAGCAATTCGCAAAAAGTAGGGAGAAAAAAGGGCTGGTTCGTAAGAAATAGTCCTTTGACCAGTATTTATTCAATTTACAGCCAATTGTATGCATCAAAACTTAAGAAATTGATAAATACTTATCAATCATGCTATTTAAATCAAACTTGTTTATTGATTACTAATGAATTTCTCCGCACTGTTCAACTGTTGAAACGAAAAAATATTTACAAAAACCAAACAATTCCAAGAAGTGTTTTTTTATATGCATTTTAAATGGAAAAACTTCAATTTTAAATTGTAAGTACTTAAAACTGATATTAAGACCTCTACCTTGGTGAGCATTTTTTTCTATGAGTTAATTGATATTTTGCTTGAGGACATAGTAAACAAATTTGTTTTTTTATGTATTTATAATGGGTTGGGTTCGAATTCCTGCATGGATCATAATACTGTATTTAAAACACTATCTCAAAAGACTGTATTTCAAAATACTGTTTGTACAAAATACTGTATGATCAAAATACTATAGCTCAAAATTCTGTATCTTAAAATTCTGTATACCAAAATTCTGCATTTTAAATTGCTGTTGAAATAAAGAATCTTAAAAACAGATTAACTTTATAAGGAATTCATCATTATATTTTGTCATTGACATAATGATCTACTATACTTTCCTTGAATAATAACATATGATAATTCATAAGTCTTTGAATTAATAAAAACAAAACCAAAGAAATAGTATCTTCATCTTATTTTCTCTTTACATTTTCTTCTTATTAATTATTATTTCTCTCATAGTTGTTATCACAATCAACAATTGCATTATCAATTACACCAAACTTATTGATCCGTCAAAACTTCCACGTGTTCGTCCAGTTCGTTGATATTAAAAAGCTAATGCAAATCTAAGACTTAAGTGAAATCTAGTGAAGTCAAATAAAGGAAAAGATAAACTTTTAGTTGATGGATATGCATTTTGTTTGGAAAGTTTGACGAATATATGAACATATATTTGGGCTTTTTCACAGAGAATAAAATATAATATATACAATATCTCAAAATACTCCAGTTGCCATACGCATGAACTTTTACTGGCGGTTAAAAAAGATGTGATAGCAGCAATAATTCATTGAAAAATTGTGTTAAAAATTGTGCGATGAGTATAAGTCAGATTGTCCAACAATCTGTACTCAATACTCCATCTAGCAGTCAGGATTATATAGCATCAAAACATGCTTAAAACAAAAAATTCAAAGAGTGAGGAAATCGGTTCCAATGGCAAAAAACCTGACACTTTGGAAGATATAGACATCCCTCTAAGTCTATACTTTCTTGAAGGGGAATTATTTTTTCAGGCGAAGAAATTTGTTAACGATGAGGAAATTTTAATTTTTGCATCAGTTATTGTATGACAGCGATTGTTGGATCATGGATGGAACCTTTGACGTAGTACCAACCATAATGAGGCAGCTTTTTTCGATCCATGGCAGAGTTGAAGTAGAAATTGTACCTCTTGTTTTCTGCATTTTTTATAGAGCCACTTAAAAAAGCTTAAATTACTCCATTCATTTAAAGCCACAAAGAATCATCTTTGACTTTGAACAAGGAATAATAAAAGCTGCGAAAAAATGTTTCCCGGAAGCTGGTGTCAGAGGTTGCCTTTTCCACTTTGGGCAGATCATTTGGAGAAGAATTGAGAAAGAAAAATTTGTTTCAGAAGTAAAATACAACTTTATTTGCTATGAATAGATATTTTTACTGCTTTTCAGGTTTGCATGATCAAAAGTTTGGGTTTTGCTCCAGCTGAATCACGCAATACTACGGTTCGTTACGTAGTTAGTTTGCTGATGAGGATATTTTGAAACTTTCCAACTGGTTCGAAAAACATTACATAAAAGGGGGGCATCTACCAGAGTTTTGGTCAATTTTTGACAGTGCAAAAACGAATACGGTAATATTTACGAGGACCCAGAACAGTGTTGAGGTCTGGCATCGTCGGTTGAAAAGTTTGGTTGAAAAAAGGAAAGCAGGATTATACAAGCTTATAAGCAAAAGCGCAAGAGAAACGGGATCGAAATGGTGATCATATTCGAAAAAAAGGAAACTTTTCTTAGAAACAAAAACATTGGATTTGTGATGAGAAATATTAATGATTTAAGCCATATTGGCTACTTAAAAAGAAAAGCAAAATATCTGGTTTTATATTAAGTTCATCTGTTCGTTATCATTAATATACACACAAGGAAGTTTGTGATTTCGTTTTTGTTTGTTATTTTTATTAGTTTTTGTTGTTGTTGTAAATACATTTGTATATACAATTCATATATAATTACTTATAAATATTATTGTCTACTTTTATTAACTTATTTATGATATGACTTTACTAATGTATTCTGTTTTTTTACTTGTTTGGAGCTTCAATAAATGATATAATGTACACACTCGTACATACATAAATCGAGTTATGCTTTTGTTGTTCTCTATAACGGAAGCTTAGAGCTGAATTTTGCAAAAATACGTTATTTTTAGATAATCTTTTGCACATTTAGCATTTTGAGAAGAAGAATGTTGAGATACAGTATTATCAGATACAGTATTTTGACAACACAGCATTTTGAGATACAGTATATTAACCATACAGTATTATGAATATACAGTATTATACATTACCATACAGAATTTTAACCATACAGTATTTTAAAATACAGCATTTCGAACCGCTCCCATTTATAATCATTAACCAGTTCTTGTAAGTGATACAAAATATCATTAACATTTTTACCATTTTCGATTGAAAGAAATTTTACTGTGTCACATTCTAAAAACCCAATTTTCCATCAACAACAATTAAAACTTTAAAATCAGTTTTTATATCAACAACTCCTATTTAAAACTAAATCAAGTGAATAAAAACCTTAAGGTTGAGTGTATTTTCATGTAATTTTTTTACCTAATGTGAGTAGGGGAGCAGTAAATTAGTTTTAAAAATTGTTGTCCCTCATTCAAATGATTTAATGATTTCTTTTTAAAAAGAATAATTCTCAAGCAATAACTCGCAGTTCCATATTCAGAGGGCAACTCTCTTGCACTTAAAAAAATAACACATACGTCCTTGATTAATATGCACACATAAAAAAAGCCCATGATTAGGTAGTAGCCTCTTAAGCTGATTAATGTCA
Source organism: Eupeodes corollae (assembly GCF_945859685.1). Classification (NCBI taxonomy): domain Eukaryota; kingdom Metazoa; phylum Arthropoda; class Insecta; order Diptera; family Syrphidae; genus Eupeodes; species Eupeodes corollae. The sequence goes on along the minus strand of NC_079147.1, from coordinate 307,417,802 downwards.
AAAACAACAATACCTCTTAATGCCCACTTAGCTCAAAACAAACAAAATTTTAGCTTAGTTTCCGAAGTAAGTAGCTTTGCATGTTATTCTGTTCCATGGGATCCTTTTTCTTTAATCACAAAATAATGTTCGCATAAACTTAATATACCTAAACAATGTTGGACGTAGATACATACATATAAACATACCAAAAGGCTAAAGGTTGAGGCTAACAAAAAATTCAACTTCCTGTAGATGAACTGAATCCCAATTGTTTTGACATGAGTAATGAGAACCTAATTCCTCCATTAGAGGCAAATCCCTCATTATCAAAGGATCACAAGTTCACCATAACGTCAGCTCAAGCACAAGCTTAAAGCACAAAGAGTAATAAAACAGAAGGAGCAACTGAAAGTGTTTTGTCAATCAAAATACATTTAAAGCACAAAAAAGCATTTCAAATAAAATATTTCAATTCAAGGATATCTTTTTTGTATGATGATGGATTTACTTTACATTCCTTTAGGATAATTTTCAATCCTGAAAAAGGAAGAAAAACAAAATTCAATAAATGACGTTGCGTCGTCTTTCTTGTATAAAAACACAGAGGAACACGTGTATTTTTCTACAAAAAGGATACCAGCCCTACTCACCAAGCATTCTCACTTATAAAACAAGGAACTAAGAGGCTCTGGAGCATACCCACTGTGCTCTAGCTACTTCAGCTTCCAAATAAAACTTTAAGCCTTAAGGCGCAAAAAGGGAATAAGAAGTTTTTCTTGTATACACCAACGACTCGACGCGACGTCGAAACAACAACAACATTCGACGCGAGCTGTCACAGTCGGTTTTTGAAAGCTGATGGGATGTGCAAAAAAGTCCCACAGGAAATATGAAACACATTGACTTAAAAAATAAAAAACAACAACCGCACATCCATTAGGCGGAATTAAATTTGCAATTTTTGTTTTCTGTTTCTTTAACACAACATAAAAGTGTTTACGAGGGTATTACCCGGGTAAAAGAATAAAACTCTATTGTGTGCCTTTTTGAGTGGAAAAGGACTTAGGGGCGCATATGGTAACAGTAACATCAACTTCTGTAGAGTGCTTTTATGGTTTGGTCATACCAGGCACAGGCTTCATCATCGACATCAGGGTGTGTCTGCATTTTATGAAAGTTCAATCAAATTTCCTTAAGAGTAAGATGCCAAAATCACGCATGCATTCAATGGGAACAAAAAGCCCAAAGTGATACGAAAATTTAAGGCCGAACGCAGGAGTCCTTATAGGAGTAAACAATCTTAAAATACGCCTGGAGATATTAATGAAACTGAATGGAAAATAACGAGCAACTTGATATTGAGGAATATCCAATCACATAAATGTTATTTGACGAAAGTGACAACATTGAAAAGGAAATGTCAAAAAGCGGGTTTTAACAAAATTAAAAATGAAGATAAAGGAACGAATAAAGTTTGTTGAAGTAAATAAGTTGGAGATAAGGCGATGGTACCAAAAGATATGACATATAAAGATCCTAAATTTCTTCGTCCGTATCACCCTCGAAAATGATTTTTTTTACATTGTTGTAATTGTTAGTTTGACATATTACTTTCATGAATTTATGTATGTATGTGAAATCCAGCAGCAAATTAAAACAGTAACAATTTAAGATGTAATATGAGTACATAGGAAACGTATTCACCCCAAATTATCCATCCAATAAGTCCAACTTTGACATAGTCATTCTAATATTACGGATGATATCTATAGAGTATTATTCAATGTTGGTTACCAGAGGGCTTGTCGCTAAAGACATGAACATAGTTTCACAAAAATAGTCTTGAGGCGTTCCATCGTACGATATAGGCGCCCAATTGACAGCCCACAAACCATTCACTATAACGTTGCGATTCAAATAAACTTTGAAGGAATAGGGCCCAATGATTTTGCCAACCCTCACACAATTTTTGAATAAAAAGCGAGCTATAAACTTTCTTAACGCATTTTGATAATTAAATTCAATAACTTCCAAGCTTTGTTCGTTTGTTCATCGTTAAATTGTAGACCAAACTCAAGATTTTTGACAGTGACTGTGACTGAGTGACAAAACTAGTTACACTGCATAATCGAAAGAAAAAACAACTTCTGATAGCTAAGCATGCACAATTTATTTTTATTAGTAGAAGTTTATTCAATTTATTCAATTTTTAGAATTTGACAAAAGAAAAATATATGAGGGATGTGTTCTAAAATGTTTATCTAGAAACACTTTATAAATGAAAGTAAAGTTCGATTAAGTTTTCGTTTTAATTAGATGAAAACTTTATGAACAGAAAAGAACATCTGTTGGATTATTCTTTACATAACGAAATACGAGTTTTGTAAGAAAATTGAAAATTAAGTCGTAACTTATAGTTTTCCGAAAAAATTGAAGAATTTAATCATTCTATTTAAAAAAGTGAAAAGTTAAAAAACTCTATAACAGATTCTTGCTTTCTTAAGGAATACAAAATAATATTTCACCTATGTCAATCCAAAAAGTTCGGTATTTTCCACAAGTATTGAAAACTTCTAGTTAATTTTCATATTTGACATTTTATACTTTTTTAAAACATTTTTAATGTAGTTTATTTCTAAGGATGGAATCAACTCAGGTGATAAAATTCTTAATAGTCAAATGTGACTATCACAAACGGGGCCGAATTTAGAGGTCCAGAGGCCTAGGGGAAATAAAGGAGAGGAGGCCCTCTCGCCCAAAATTACTTTCAAAATAAAGTAAACTATTTTCTAACACTCGAGTTTTTCAATAAATAATTTATTTATTTTACACATATAGCTATAAACGGAAATAAGAATTATCTGAAATTAAATTTTAGGGTTAACGAAGGGTACCTTTCGATCTTTTTCGAAGAAAAATCGTTGATGATTTCGTTGAAATCCAGTTCTTGGAGTAAATCGCTTTCAATGCTCAGGAGAAAAAGCTTCGATAGACGGTTTTGCCCCATCGTGGTTTGAAACCAATTTTTTTATAATATTAATTTTTGAAAATGAACGCTCTCCAGTGCAATTTTAAACCAATTCATTTGAAAGACTAGGCTCTAAATCATGCGGATTCACTTTCACCGATACCTTTGCTGCAACGTGCAAATTTTCAGCATCTATCTTCTCCAAGTGATTCAGGAATACAAATCTCGAACGTACAGTTTCATAGACATGCAATCTTCCAGTAAGAGAAACGGATAGCTGGTAAATCACTAGGATGAAGGCGGATACTCTGTATTTTTCTTTGGGTGACAGATTAACGTCATTTCCCGTTCTGGTGCATGATTGTACATATTCATCAGTATGGAATATTTTTTGGCTGCTACCTCATATTTATCAAAATCATCTGAATCGCTCTAAGATATCCTTCCAAATTGTTGTGAACAAAGCGTTTTCGAGACCACTCATCTTCTGATGAAGGTGCGCTGCTTCATTCCTCACGATGTCTTTTTGCTCTTTATTGGATGATATACTGGTTAGAGCTCCTTTGATTTCCAAATAGCCGTGGACTCAGACTTTCGTAGCTTCAGCCCGACAAGCCCAACGAGTGACGCTGAGCTTTTTCAAGACTAAGAACTAGCTGCTTTTCTTCTCCGATAATTTCGCAATCAGAATTCGGTGCCGCTTTGTACTAGCTGTGAAAAACGTGTAGGAATTCTGCACGAAATTAAAGAATTGAACAGCCGGTGGACCAGAGTTAGCAGTTGCCCTTACCGCTTAACCACAACAATGTACGAACGCTGATAAATGATTTTTCTCCAAAATAAGAGCCTGTATCCCCTTGTATTTGCCACTTATGTTTGCAGGATTGTAATATGATTTTGATATTTCATTGATTGCTTATTGGAGTGAACAAATATAGATCACTGATTTCTGTAATTTGAGATTAAAATAATTAAATAATCATGTATGTACAAAGTACTGTAGGCTGTAGGTAAATTAAAAGACCAACAAAAATACGTATCAAAGGAAAGGCCTCGTGGCTTCTGCCCCGATTGCTTACACCTCAATATGGCCCTAATCACGAAACTTTTCGAATCTGAAAGGTGAATCATCTAAATTTAACTTGATTGGATAGTTTTCAATAAGCATTGTAATATATCGTAATAAAATTATTACATTGCATTTCACGTGAATATATTCCTTCATTTTCTTATTTATTCTAAAGTCATAAGCTCTTTTTATTAAACATCTTTGTATTTTAAAGAATAAAAGATAGCCGATGAAAATGTTTGGTAGCTCTATTTGCTCTTATTGCGACGGAAACGTCATGTTACTTGGAAAATGACATTCACATTTGTTGTGATAGTGACTGCAACTTACAAACATATCTATCAAAAATTATCTTTGCCGATAACAACCCAGTTCTTGGCCCTAAAACAATTTGTATGACTTCAATCAAGCTCAAAAGTGAGTTAATATGAATAAATGATCCAGAGGAATAAACGGGCAAGTCCACTAAAAATAATGCCGCTAAAAATTGAATACTCAACTTTTCTTCCTTGTGATTAGAATCAGCCAGATTCTGAAACAGATTTAATATATTTTTTGGTCATTTAAGGTCAAGTATGTGTTCTTGTTCTCTTACTGTCATTCTTCTTGAACGCTGTCGTAAATTTCTGACAAATTCATGGAAAATTGATGCCAGCTTTTAATGTGTGCTGCAAATGGATCCCAACATATGATGTGTGAGTGTAAATTAAAGATTTAACTTGTAGGCAAACCAGAATGACAGCTAAAGTTGGAATCTTTATTTGAGGTGTTTTTCTTTTTAAGCAAAAAGCAGAGAGCTGGAAGATGTGTGTTTGTTAAAGTTCTTTCATTTAAAAACTATTGACAGTTTAATTCGTGTGGTATGCAAGAGACAGATGTAAAATTCTTTAACTTTTGACAGTTCCATTCGTCAGTGTGTTCAATAAATAGATGCACGATGCACGTACACGACGTACTCAGGCTCTACTTAGTGCTCTGCTCTGAGTTTAAAAAGAATTGAGTATATTTGATAGTAAAAGTGATTTGTATATATTTTTATAGCTCCCTGAGAATTACTGATGGTTCTTGTCTGTTGTTTGGCAGTTGAAATGTAATACTATGTTGACTAGGTTTGGAAATTCACTAAGCAAGGTTTGGCAATTCGTCGTGAATAGTTGAACGCCAGAACATAGCTTTTTTAAATTATATAAATCTAATTTATAAAAATTAAATTTGTTTTGAAATTTGGTAAATTATAGGTTTATGACGAAGAACCAGTAGCTCTTGAAGCGTTTGAAAAAATGGGAGTATTTGCAAGTTCTTAAAAAATCGCCCGAAACTTAGAGTTCTTGTTATCTTTTCCGATAAAAGTGGACTTTAAATCATAAAGTTTGTCATCACTCTGAAACATCACTATTTTAAGTGAATTATTTGCACCCTTTAAATTTTCCGGTCAGAACATCCAATGAGGGAATTTCGTAAAGTCAAGCTGTAAAAACAAACTTGTGTTGGCATCATTAGTAGCATCCCCTCAACCACCTTTTTTATGGATTTTTTCCGAAGGCACATACATAAAACCAAGAGCCAAGTGAAAAATATCCACAACTATTAATTTATCAAAAACTTAATTTATAATCATCGAAATTTTCTCTTCCTCAACAGAAAGGATTCTTAAACACCCAACGAACACGCCCCCATCTAGCTATATCCTTATAGCCCGATTCCATACCCTGCTGCCGTGCGCGATATTCATTGATGATGTATTATTTTTCAAGCTGCTACTGCTGCTGCTGGAAAATGTATACAATAAAGTAAAAATAACAGGAAAGGAGCAAGCGTGTGCAATTAAACCAGGATTATTTGTAATGATTAATCGGAACGGAATTTCTTGCGAGCTGATGGAAAGGGGATTTCCTACATTCACTATTTGCTATTCAAGCTTCAAGGGGGAGTTATATTACATCAACCTTTGTGTTTATAGAAAGTATCGAAACTGATGCTGCCTTCGTTATTTCACTTCCGATGAGGTAACGATTAAAGTTAAGATGTGCTCCTGCTTCATTCCTTTTCTATTCCTTCCATCGCCTCGTCGTCGTCGCGTCGCGTTCCTCGAGCTCCTGAATCTGATGACGATGAAAAGGAATAAACTGACTTATTTAGAAAAACAAAGTATATTGAAGGAAGACGCTGAAATTAAGTTTACCTAACAAAAAGGAACAGCACAAAATCGAAAAAAAAATAAAAACATCAAGAAAAAATAAAACACAATAAAAACGCTTACATTTCAAATTGATTTAATTGGTTTAGTTTAAAAGCTGAGAATGAGAAGAAATTCAAATTTAAATTTTGGTATCCTTCTTCTTTTCTTCTGGATTAGAGAGGAACAAAGGAGAAGTAGAGAAGGATATAGGAGGATCCTTGAAGTGCTTTGAATAATTTTGCAATTTTGCCTGGGTCGTTAGTTCAAAGTACAAGTTCAATACGTACGTCGTCTTTAGTATAGTTTCTGTTTCTGTTCCTGAATCCTGATGTTGTTTCTTCTATTCTCTATTTCAGGTTATAGTATATTGGAAAATTCTAAGAACATGAAAGGAAAATATTTATTTTAGCTTAATAGTGATTGCAAATCCATTTAACTTTGACTTGCTTTTCAAAATTGCTTTCGATTTGTTGGTATTTAATTTGCTCAATGGAAGTTTTTTCTTTGTGTTCATTATTTCTACCCGTATACCATAGACGAATATGTACATTTCAAGGATATTCCAATTTTAAAAGATTTCGATACGATTTCTTCTAGCTTAATGATTGAAAAAAGTAAGAGATTATTAAAGAGGAATTGTAACATATGCGTATGTTCTACTTACAAATGTTAATTATGTCATGCCATCAACATTTTTGATCTCCAATTTCTATAATTCATAAAGAGTCTAATTAAATAGTTTAACATATACAAAATTTTTATGGATTGATTTAAATAAATTCAGTCATTAAAACATTTCTATACTTATCAATTCAATTAAAAAAACAGCACAATAATTTCCAGTTTGCACCATTTAATAATTCTATTGTTTTTTGCATTGTAAAACTGTTTTCTTGAATAATCTTATTCTTTGCTTTCTTAGCACTGCCTAAATGCTTATAAAATGGTAGCAGTCTTCTTTTGTTTTCATGTTGCATAGGGTACCTACAGAATTGCTTGAAATATCCGTTCCGTGGGCTGCCATTTAAGGTTAGGAGCTCACATCTGGATTTGAATATTAACGAATTTCTTTATAGCTGAATACGTTTCCAAAATAATTATTGTTTAAAAGGTTATGATTTAGTTGTGAGTAAATTATTCTGCTCTCAGACTGCTAAGCCTCTGCTAATAATTTTTTTCGAACTTTCTTCGTGTTTTTGAATTATCTTGTAATCAAATTGGATAACTCCCCACAGCTATCGCCAATATTTTGCCATTTTCTAAACCATCAGTCCTTATTCCGCATTTCATAAAGGAACATTTTCTTTGTCAAACGAGCATTTGTATGTAGAACAACTTTATGGATGCAGTCGGTCTGCACCTTAAGGGTGTTGGGAAACAGTTTTGCAGCTCCCGTTTCTAAATAAATTGCGTAGTTAGGTTTTCCATTTGGCAGATTAAAAAAATGTTTTTATGAAATTTCTCTGGAGCTTATTTACTGCTGTTTTAACAACACGTTCGGATATTTTGTATTTAGCTGACAGCAATACATTTTGGTTTGAGAAAATATTTATTTGATCTACAGTACAATAATTTTTCTTGAAACCCGCTTGGAAGTCAGTTAAAATTCTGTTATTATCAACCTATTTTTCTATTCTGTTCACTAAAACACCCCAAAATATTTTGCCCATAACTTTCATAAATTATATTTCCCGATAATTGTCGACGTTGTTTGGATCACCTTTCTTATGAAAAGGAAAAATAACAGATTTTTTTACGAAGAGGAATAAAGCGTGTTGAAGGAATGTTGTTAAAAAGCTGCTTTAGCTTATCAATGAAAGCTGGTGTTGCATTTTTGAAGTATTCATATGGAATTCCGTCTTCGCCTGGTGCTTTTCCATTTTTTGCTATTTCACAGTTCAAAGTTTCCTCAAGAACCAGTGGTTCTGCATAAGCAAGGGACAAATCAGATTGAATTGAGAGCAGGTTTTTGAAATGGTATGAAAGATGATCTGCAGACATATTTGTACCAATTACAAAGTTGAATCCATTTATTTCTTTGGCTTAATTCCAAAAATTTTTTGAATTACTGGACAGACTTTTTGGTTAAAAATAAATAAAACAAATGCAAAAATTATCTGCCAACTGATGAAACTCAGCTGAGATTCAAAGTAGTAGAATATAACTACTACAATTGCAAAAAATGAGGCATATGTTACACTACGAGTGCCATCATCCCGAAGTAGTCACTCTTTCAATCGAACACTAGTGAGACCCACTCACTGATGCTGTAATTCGGCCCCAGCAGTTTGCTGTGATTTTATAATGGAATAAAAAAACAAAATAAATTTGAACCGAAAGTTAAAAGATTTCGTTCCACAAATTGGGAACTGTTTATTAGAGTTTGCATTATCAGGAGAATGAATTTTAGAATTAAACTTACTATTTTAAACTTTCTTCGAAAAGCTATAGTCGAATCTATGTTGAATATTCTCCTTTAGAACTGGGATGGTTAAATAAGAGGATCTTACTGGCCATCCCAAATCACAAAATCATGAAAAAAACGGGACTAGGAAGTGCTTCCTTAAGAATATCGAATGTGTCTATACTATTCTACTATATTTTCACCAAATATATCGAATTTTGGCCGTAAAAGTAGTTAACCAGTAACAGTGAACGTATTACAAAAATTGGTGAACGCCGCACAACACATTGGATTTTGTTTATTTGTGTAACAGCCTGAGTGAAATGAACCTCTTCAACTTTGATGATTTTCCAAACAAAATCGTCCTTTTCGTTTGTTGTAATTAAGAAGAGCTTGACAGTCAGGAAGCATTAACTGATGCATTTTTTGAACTTGTATACAAGTCTTTGACTTAAATTCGCTGGTTGGTTGCTTTTTTGTTCTCAGCGACATCGACAACCACCGCCTTGATATTCTCGACTGAATGACAAGTCCTATGGCGGCGAAATTCTGTTTCATGTTTAGAGACATTAGACTCTAGAGTTAAAAGGTGATGCTCTTTTCTTTTAAGTGTGTATGGTGTAAAACTAACTTGTCCTTGTTTTGTTGTTGATAAAAATGGTAACTTAAGAACCGCTCGAAGTATATGGCTCATATCAACAGCAACTTTTTCCAGGAGATAGACCATGTGCAATTATCTGAAAATTCAAGATCTTTAGAATACAGCGGATGTTTTCAGACTTCTCATTTTAGCGCTAAAAGCACAGTTCTCGGTTAAATCACATTGATCGATGCCAATACCGTTCTCAGTGATGGTTTCCATTGGTTTCGACAGCTCATTATAAACAAAATTATGACGATAGAATGTGGGTTTAAAAAAGGTCTCCAGTTACAGTCACATTAAGCCTTTTTTAGTTTTACGTTTAAATACCGTCAGCTATTCCAAGCCTATGATTTAAAAGTGTTTTTATGTTTTTGGTGTCATTCAACGAGATAGGGTCACTTAAAAGCCCATGCAGAACAAATCATTCAAAATTGTTCATTTACTTTTACTATTGAAAATGCATTATCATTTCCTTAGATTTGGGTGTATAGATCTGGACGTGACAAACACATTTTTACTGAAGGGTCATTAAAAATTTTATTATTTAGAAATTTCTTCCAGCATTTTCCTTACCGAAATCGTCAAAATCACTGTCTTTGAAGTTACCTACCCGGTGTGGTTGAACCAATAATCACTGTTCGGTTTTGTACTAAGAGCAACATCGCCAAAAGCTTTTTGGAGCTCTCTGAATTGAAATGACAATTATTTGGTTCGGAATGTGTCATTTTTACTGAACTAAAATGCCAGTTTGCTTGTGTCTAACTTTGGCTTGTGACTATTTAGATATGAAAAATCAACCACAATCAACTACTTGAACCGACCGTTTATTGAGAAACAGTGGCAAGTCTTTGAAGTTTCAAAACCGATTTGTTTGTTCTTAACCTTGTTTCACTACATTTCGAATCTTTCAAAGTGAAATCAAAATTGTTTGTTCCTCAGAATCTTAAGACATAATGCATTTTTTAATCACTCTTCTTTAAGTAAGTCTCAGTGAAAGAAACGTAAAAAGTCTATAAACTCTCAGTCCCACTTATCTTAGTACTACCGCTAACAGGTTAACTAATTTTAGGGCATAAACAACTTCAAAGCTTCAAAATTCCTGTTAGTTCGACTTTCTCAGAAGTTTTTTGAAAATAAAAACACAAGGCCAATGGAGCTACCAGTCAACAAATTAAAAATAAATAGGTACTACAAAAAGAAGAAAGGATTAGAAAAGAAACATTCAGAAAGAGCAAGAAATTAAAAAAAACTTCGAAAAAACTCATGCAGTCATGAAACTGAAATGCTTTTAACCCATATCCGGTTTCGGAACTCCTTCAGACGGAGCTACTATGTACCCATTATTTCCCAACTTTAAATGAATCCATGTTTTTAGCCGCACGAATACCTTCCAACCAAATCTCAAGGACACACAATCCCACAATCCTACAATCATCATCATATAGTCGTCGCCATCACCATCAAAAGAGTGTGGAGTGGGAGGGTGAAGGGGATGAAAATGAGGATGAGGATTTTGCAAAAACTTTCGTAAAGGTTAATTTCTAAATCGGATACACGAATCCCATTTAAATGTTAGAATTGAAAAGGTTGTTTTTTCTTTTTCTCTTTTGTAAACTCATTTTATTTTCTCTTCCTCATTGCGCTACCGCACCGCACAGCAGCGCAGCGCAGGGTGAAGCGACACAAGAACGACAGCGGCGTCAAAAGTAATTAATTCAAGTGTACAAGGACACAAAAAATAAAAAAAATAAGGATTTCATTCTCAAAAACAAATTGAAAAAAGAAACTCAAAATTATAAAACAGTTGAAAACTTAATAGCTATGCGGTGTTGAGTTGGGAATAAAGACCAGCCCACTTTGCACACGAAGAATTTTCATTCGTTTTAATTAGGAGGCAAGATTCATGAACCAACCGACCGACGAACGACGTCATCATCTTCATCCTCATCATCATCCTTGCCTCGCCATCATCATCATCAACATCTTGAGCTTTCATTATATTCTTTACTTTGTGCGAAAATACCACCTGAAGTGGCACATATGTGGCTTGATTCGGTTTGAAGGAGCCAACATCTTGCTCTAGAGAGGATTAGGAGAAAGCCTTCTGCTTCTGCTTAAGCTTCTGATGTGATGCTGCTTCTGCCGCTGCTGCTGTTGTGATGCGATGGTGGTTGCACCAAAAAACACTTACCCCAAATGCAAGGAAGCGAAAAGGAATCCTTTTCGGTGCGAACGAGTTTAGTCAAATAGTATATACAAAACGAATACACAGCACTTATGCTCCAGTGAATTCTCTGTTCTAACACACGACGACGAGTATTTGCAAGGATTTCCAGTTCCAGGATAGAGGCAAGGCACCAAAACTGGCTTGCCTCATGTGTGTGTTACCCAAAGAATTTGTTGTAATTATTATTTATGTAAAGATGTGGGCTGGGGTCTGGGATGTAGATGGAAAAAGGATAAAGGACTCTTCTTCTTTCATTTGGAATTTTGGAGCTACGATAAAGTGGTCTGGTGTACTAAATGAGTATACGAGGAACGAAGCATGAACTCAACATGTCAGAAAAGGTCCTTGCCCACCTGAAGTGTTTGTACCAAAAACAAAGCTCTAAATAAAGGAGAGAAATATTGCAGCAGGCGCAAAGCAGGGTGCACTTTACATCAGAGTAGGACTTTATGAGAGGGCTACTGAAAAGGTGCCCAAAAGTTGATCTAAAAAGGCTTCATTTACATTTGTATGTGGAATGCTGCAGTATGTGGTTTTTGGGTGAGATGTTGGAGATGGCTATAGTTCAAGTGAGAGAATTAAGTTTGATGGTAAAATTAAATACGAATTAAATGGTGATTTTGTTGAATGCCAAAACTACCTTAAGGCTGCATTCACAATAGAGACGAAAAATTATGAAAAAGGTTTCAACATAAAACGATATACGGTTAAGGAAAATACTTTGTTGAGGTCGTTTTTTAACTTCTTTCCAACTTGTTTAACACACCAGAGTGGATCAACTCTAAAACTGATATGAAACTTAGGGTTAAAAGTCACGTTAAGGATTGTTTTCCCTTAATTAACTTTGAAACCCTTGATCCCCTTGCGTTCCTTTTCAAACTTTCTCTAAAAACAGGCAAATTTCCCAGTATATGGAAGAAGTCTTTTCTATACCAATTTTCAATAAAGGAAACAAGGCGGATATAAGCAACTACAGGCCCAATGCAAAGCTTTCTTTCATTTCCAAAGTGTTTGAACAAGTTGTTTTTTTGTGAAACTGTAGCATTTTTAGTAAGAACCTCATTTGCGAACAGCAATGTGGTTTTGTGAAAAAAAAGTTCAACCGTTTCAAATCACCTCACATTCTCAAATATATGTTTAAACGCTTTAGAACAAGGTTATGAAGTTGACTGTGTATAAACTGACTTTTCTAAAGCTTTTGACCAACTTAGCCACGAAATTATTTTATTTAAACTTGAAGCTCTTGGTTTTCCACCATTTTTCTTAGCTTGGATTAAGTCATACCTTGAAAACAGATCCTACGAGGTAAAATTTCGGAATTGTCATTCTGAACCTTTTGTTGCTCAATCTGATGTTCCCTAGGGAAGCCATCTTGGCCCTTTTCTATTCATCATTTCTATTAACGAAGTAACATAATGTCTACACTCAAGTAAAATTCTCATTTTTGCTGATGACATGAAAACTTTTAAGTTAATAAAGTCCACCCATGATCGTATCCTTTTACAAGCCGACATTGAAAGTTTCACATTTTGGTGTGGGAAAAATAGTCTTACCTTTTAAAATGCAAGACGATAACTGGTGTGTTCATTTCTGTTCTAACTTAGAATTTAAAAATCACAATTCAACATAATTTCATTCGCTTTGCTCTAAAGGTTCTTCCTTGGGATGATTCTTATGATCTGCCTCATAACTATTTATATACCACCACGCATGGCTAGTTCTCGGATGATTACAGCGATTGTTTAAGAAATGTGTTCTCGCGTACTAAACCTCTTTATTTGTGTAGTGATTTAAATAATGTTTTTCAACCTTCATCTAATTGTTTTAAAATATCAATAAGTTCCCTAGGACCTGTGTTTCCATATCATGACCTTATATTTTCAACACTTGACTTAAATTTCGATGAAAAATCGCAGCACTCTTTAAAGTATCATGATTTTCGTAATATGAATGTTGAAAACTTATTTGACGAATGTATGTCGATGGATTTTCATTCAATTTATACCAGATCTATCAAAAATATCAAATCTAGAATCTCTCTATGGAACAAAACAAAAATTATCCCCACCGTAAAAAAAGGAAAAGAAGAAGGAATATAGACCGATGATTTCCTTTCTGTTCTATCTTAAATTTTTGAATGTCTGATAAGTAACTAGATAAAATATTATTATTATTGTGTTTTAGCGTGTTCCGACAAAGTTGTGTTTTAGCTTAACTTAATACCTGGTGACATGCTTAAGACAATCAATTTACAACTGTGAAAACCTTACTTGACTTTTCAAAGGCATTTGATTGTTAAACCATAATCTTCTCTGTGATAAATTGACGACCCTATTTAGCTTCTTTGACACAACTAAAAAACTTATTTACTCATATTTGACCAATCGTATGCAAGCCGTGTCTTGTAATAGTAGAATGTCCTCGTTCCTCCCTGTTAATAATGGTGTTCCTCAATGATCAATCCTAGGACCTTTACTATTTTTATTGTTCATTAATGATCTGCCCTCTGTTTCTGCTTACTATCAGTTTCATTTCTATGCAGATGTTGTCCAATTGATGATGCTTAAGGATGCAATATCTTAAATGAACATTGATTTACAGTCTATATATGAACGAAGATTCGATCATGTCTCTTTTCAAGTTAGTCAGCTTTTCAATTGCGATCTGGTAGCTTTCTTCATATATCGTTGTTGTATTTTACTCTTCAAATTGATTGTTAAAAAGACTTCAAGTTATCTTTATAACCGATTTACTTTCTGTTTTCTTTTGAAAAATTTAATAAAAGAAATGAAAGATTTATACATTTTTGGTTTTATTAGAAGGAGCAAATATTCTTTTTGATTTATAAAACATAGTCTTCGGTTTCTATGGTTTTCAATGCTTTTCTAGACCAATAATTAATAAGGCGCCAAATTGCAGCTCTGAAGAGGCCAGTGACGATTACCATGACATCCAGCAAATATTTTGGGAGTAGCCTCGTTTTCGACGAAACATTGTCCAATGATAGAAGTAGGTAGTACCCTTTGAGTGATGGTAAGTGCAGTGAACTGTCGTGCTAGAAGTCTAATGTTCAATCCCTGCCTGTGCCATTTAAATATTTTCACGTGTACGGCGCCCTCCTTCCCTGTTAACAGTACTCGCACACTGGAATGGTTGAGAGTTGTAATTCACTAGGCTTTAGTCCAATGATGGTATCACTCAACACACAATCCGCACGAAACTGCCACTTTCTGCGGTTCTTTTGACTTCTAACAGTAAAGTTTTTCTGAGCACCAAATGCAGTAATTTTATTTGTTAACTTAGCTGCCAAAATGAAAATATCCAGTTTAAGACCTCCTAATTGGGACGGTCTTAATCATTTTGTAAGGAAGTAAGTTAAATTCCAGTACAAATATGATAACTACCACTATTCTTTCATGAAACTTATGATCTCGAATCGGGTTTAAAGTTTCAGACTCAGAGCTAAGTCATAGGTTGATTTGAGCTGCAAATAGTTTATTAAAGGTACAGAGGTGAGCTTTTAGTGTTTTTTGAAGCCAAAGTAATGAAGAAACAATGCACATATTTTAAGGACCAAATTTTTGAATGACCAAAAATGTGTGGTCATTATTAAAAACATAAGGAATTCTCAGCAATATCGAGACAGATAACTTATTGTTGTCAAGACTGTTCGCCGAAAATTCTACTTTTGCTTGAAAGTCTTATATCTTCAGTAGTACTGATTTTATAAAATTATGAGTCCTTTAAGATTTCAGCATAATATGTACGTATGTTTAAGTCTCTTGGTCCGGATGGTATTGTCGTTATTATTTTCCACCGGTATGCTTCCAATATAGTAAAACGTAACGTAACCTTTTTCATCTATTCTTTTCTTCTGATCTCGTTTCGAGTGTTTGGTAAGCAGAATTTGTTAAGCCAATTCCCGAAAAACCGAATCGCTTACTGCCTCAAATTAGCAGCAGTAAGTCTATCGTAGCCATAGGACAGCTAAGGATCTCATATGGTCTGTCTTAGTGGACTGTGGAACAAATCTTTAAATATTTTTGGAGATGGTACCATTTTTGCACTTGATATATTAAAGGTATTTGATTAAGTCTGACTTCTTGCTCTTTCATTAAGATGTCAGGTTTCGCTTTCGTCGAATACTTTCTTTGTTTGATTTTCTTTAAATTATTACAATCCGTTTCTTAAACGGATTAAAGACTGAAATACTAAAAATAAACTTGTGTGCCCAGGGTTCCGTTTTGTCTCCGATACTTTTTTTCATTTTAATAAACGATCTCCTGGTTAGTGCGATAGACTGTCATGCTAAAGGTCTTGGGCTCGATCCATGCCTGTGATTTTTTTTTCACGGGTATTGCCTCTTATGAGGAATTGACAAATTCTATAAGAGTAATTCTTGTCATAAAATGTGCTTTTTCAAATTAGAGGGTTCGTATTCGGCTTTAAACTGTAGATTCCTTCCATTCCTGACAACATAACTCGCACGCAGTAATGGTTGAGAGTTCTCAACTGTTGCGCCACCTAATTTAGTTATTTATTTTAATATGTAATTGATCTCCTGCCTGTAATACTGCATCCTTTGCTTTTCACTTTCGTTTCCAGACTCATATTTCTCCCTTTTGAATGTGAAACTAGAAGAACAAAATATGATACACTCATTAAATTCAGGCCTAAACATAATTTTAAAATGGAAAGTTCAATGTTTTTAAAAACCTTTGCTGTCTATATAAACTGACTATCTGCACTTGCATCATCGAAACTTTTCATCTCCATATTTTCTGTGATTACGAAAGATACACAAAAATTGTCTTTCCTTCTGATCGGTTTACAATATACTAAAGCTATAAGCGTCCAAAACTTGAATATCTCTGGTTTGAGTTAAACCTTGGGTAAAGTATTCAAAGAAAAACTTCATAAATGATGGCTGACAGTTACAGTAATAATTGTTAACTCAATGAAGTTATAATCAAGTTTCTGAAAATCTTCATCAGCTTTCCCTTGAGTCCAACTTCGGCCGTTACTATGATGTGTAGAGATTCATTCTGTTGCTGTACTGCACGAATGCGGACCGATTTACAACATTCTGACTTGCAATGTTCAAAATTCCTTTCTCACACTTAGTTTTTTTGACATATCTGTTAAGGCCACACGATGAAGTTGAAAACTCTGAAGAAAAATAAATAAATCCTCAAGTTCATTTCAACTTCCATCAGTGACGAAAATAGGTCTTACACCTATAAAACCTATAAAAAGCTGACGAAAAGTTATAAATTTTGAATAAATTTGTTTCCTGGGTAAAAGATCCTTCCACTGCTACATGCTTGGAAGCTATTCTCGCTCCTTTTCCCTTCGCTCCACCATTTTGTAATACTTTGAATTGAAAAGACAGTTTTTGTCAAATTGTTCGCTAACCTTTTTTATCCTCACATAACTCTAATTTAAATTAAATAGCATCGTTATTTAGCATCAGCTTTGTTGGTACACGTAATGGATTGAAGTTATCTGGAACTTTTTCAATTTCTAAGGTCTATCAGCCAAAAAAATATAGACGACTAGGGTTTCTCGCTATAATACTCATAGTTTTTCCCTCTTAAGAAAATCCGAAAAATTGATATCAATTTCTAAGCATTCGGATACATCTGCAAAGCCAAAGCTAACGCAGGTCTTTTACAGGGAGGACAAAATATGGGTTAATTTATTCCTGGCATGCGAATGACAAGCTTCGGCATTCAAAATGTAAGACCCAAAACCGGGTCGTGCGTAGGAATAAAGGTTGTATGCTGGTAACTGGTATAGTTTGATTTTGTCGTCCTTCGGAACTCGAAACTTGGATAAGAATTGTGTGGAGAGTTGTTTCCTGCATTTAATGGATACACTCTTTTTCTTTTCGTCTCTTCTTTTTAAATCCTGCGATTTTCTGTATAATTTAGCAATTTTTAAAAGAAAAGGGACTGCTGAAAGACTGAGACTGACGTCAAAACAGAACAAACGAAAAAAAAACAGTCACTGTCTTTCTATATCCATTCATTCACTAAAAGGACGAAAAAAAGGACGAACAAGTATAATCGATTCATTCACAAAATAAAATCTTCCACTAAACTTTCACGAAACATAAATTACACACACAGAACTATGTATACACAAACAATCCCTGGTTTGGGTACCTTCAAGGATATGTTATCCTTGAAGCTTAAGAAAGGGATAATCGTATGGAATTTAATTTACACATCACTTTTCCTACACGAGTAGAGGGAAGATATTTTAACATAATAACTTTCATGTCAGGATTTTAATTAAAGTGCGTACATATTATTATTATTATTATTGTTATGCTATTCCATTAATTTAAGCTTCTTATCGGTTCTACATATCCCAGTGAATTAAATTCAATGAGCTATCGTATCCTATCGTAGGTAGAGGTATACTCGCATAGGCTAAGGCATGGGAATATATAACATTTACTTTATATTTTACGATAAGTTAACCTTTATCTATATTCGAGTACGTATATCCTTTATGTGTTGTATATAGACATTATTGTATATGTAGATGCAAATGTACATTATTATGAAGTATGAGGGGAAATTCGTGTATGTGGATTAAGTGATGATGATATTCAGGCAGGCAGACACAATAGATTATGAATTAATGACATTTGTGATTAGGTGGTTTATTATTTATTAACTGCCTGACAATGTTATGGGGGTGTAATAAATTCAGTCTGATTAAGATAGAATATTTATTGAAATTGAAATTATTTCTATGAGTTGAGGAGGTACATTTGTTTGTGTAATAGTTATGACTATATTAATGTCATTTTACTTTTTTCATGCACTGAAAATTGATTCGGAAAAGGGGCAACAATGTATAGACAATTCCCTTCAGCTTTTTTCTCCTGGATTAGAGTGAGGAAATTATGGCGATTATACAAAATAAAGTTCTGAAACTCTTTCACTGAAAGCAATACTGCGTATCTTAGAAATATGGCCACATTAGAAGTTTCAAAGATTAGTTCCTTAACCCTCCCAAAGGAAGGTAATGTAATCTGTCCGATTTGTCGAGTTAAAAATGTTGACGTTTTCCAGAGTTTTAGTGTTCCTAAAATCTAATTTCAAGTTTTTTTTAGAGAAATGTCTGTGTGCGTGTACGTTCGTAGGTCTTTAAGCTCGGGATGCCATTCTTCGTCGTCCATATCTCTAGAACCATCTTTTTCACGTGAAAGTATAAAAGTTTGTATTGATTTGTAATCAAGAGCTACGTTTCTGAGACTATGAGAAGTTACAATAACTTACAATAACTAATATAACTTAAAAAGTTTATTTTGTCAACTGTCCAGCTGAAAAAGAGTCGGTAGTGGTCCAAAACCAACCTGGAACGGAGGCAGGGCTGTCGCCAAAATAGTTTTGAAGTATAGGCTGCTGTTATCTTACAGTTTACATAAACTTAATCATTGTGCCATATGATGGGTATCTAAGAACAACTTTTCTTTTCTTAACCAGGTTGAACTTCTTTTTACCTGAAAAGATAAATTTTCTCCAACCGTTTGATAAGATACTACTATCAGAGTATTCCACGATATGTGGTATCCTGCAAAATTGAGCAGTTATAGTTTACGCGCATTATTTAAAGGATTTTTTTGCAGCTCCAGGCGCTTTAGATGTTTGGCATTTTTAAAAAACTCGACTAACATTTATGCGGCTCACTTCTAATCCAATTTCATGTGGAATTGGGGCTTTTTTTTTGATTTTACTTTTATTTTTACTTGAGAGAAAGCTGGAAATACACCTTATGTAATTTTGTCCATATAATAACATTTTTGTTTTTTTATATAGCAAGTAGTTAATACCTTTTCCGAGCTATTAATACGTTCTTGCTTATGATAAACCACTACTTAGGCAATTTCCATTTTTAATAAATGATTTTTTTGATAAATTAAAAAGATGCTGGGATGCGACCCACACTGATAACTTCCCATCCCGTCTGTCGATTTGTCTTGCTTAAAAGTTTGTCTATATGTACTCGTATCAATTTTTACCAAATTTGCGTACTATTTTTTATGAAAAACGGACTTTTGGATTTTTATATAAAAATAACTGGATATCGAAAACAATATTTTCTGTGAAATAAAATAAGTTCGAAGCCAAATTTTTATTTTTTGAAAAGATATTTGAGTCGAAAACCAATTTTTACCAACTTTAAGGTTTTTATTTTTTTGTTAAAAAGCTGTCAAATCAATTTTGAGAAAAATCGAATTGACGGTTTTTTTACAAAAAAATAAAAACCGAAAAAAAATTAACAAAAGTTGGTAAAAATGATTTTCGACTCAAATATCTTTTTAAAAATTTGAGTCGACACTTCTAACTAATTTTACTTATAAGAAATATTGTTTTTAACATTAGGACAAGTTTTGAGAAAAATCGAATCGAAAGATTTTTTACAAAAAATAAAAAACTAAAAAAAAATGTATAATAGTTGGTAAAAATTGATTTTCGACTGAAATATCGTTTCAAAAATTTGAAATATTGGCTTAAAACTTATTTTATTTTAGAGAAATTATTGTTTTCGATATTCAGTCATTTTTATATAAAATTCCAACAGTCCGTTTTTTCATAAAAATAAAATCTACAAAAAATATGGGATGGGATGGGAAGTTATCATCAGTGTGGGTCGCATCCCAGCCTCTTTTTTTTTTCATCAAATTGAGAAGTTTAAAAATACGTCATAATGTTAGCTTTCAAAATTTAGTTAAAAGAAGTACATATCTTAAATCTCCATAGTCCGATTTGTGTCATAATTAAGATAATTTTACTTATCTCGAATGATTTCTGAACTTTTAATTTAAGAAAATATGTATGAGAGTAATTTTCTGCAAATTTGTACACAAGATAAAACATTATAAGTTTAATATAATTAAAAATACAAAAAGACATATAAATAGAATTTTTGAGAAAATAAGTAGACTTGCTCAATAATGCTCAACGAAATTAGAATAATAAGAAATACGTGAGTCGATATAGTTACGAAAAAGATGCCGTGAAATAAAGCCTGGCAAAATAAGGCCAAATTTCAAAAGTAGACTTTACTTAATTTTTTTAAAGTGTAATAAAGTCAATTTTCTAACTTTTGGTCTTATTACACTTAAACAAAGTAAAATAAGGCCAAATTGGTTTTGTTTCACTTTCAACGGTAATAGGTTGTCATTAATGCAAAAAATTTTTTGCATTCACTCAATCTCACACCTTCCCTAAATCCTATAGTTTTCCCAAGCAGGGGTGCAGTTGGGCAGCATGCCATCGTTAAAATAAGTTGGTCTTATTTCTAAAAACAATAAGGCCTTATATCTCTTTGTCAAAGACCAGTGTTGCCAGCTGCTGAAAATTGGCCTTATTTCACATTTGTAAAGTGCAATGGTGCTATTTTTTGAAATTTGGTCTTATTTCACGGCATCTACAAAAAATTTACAAAATGGCATAAGAAAAACAAAATTTACTTCCAAACTCCTGTTCCTAAAAGTACAAAAACTGACTTATGTGTTTGTATATATTTTTTTTTGAAAAATCATACTTGTGTGATCTCACCCTTAGCTTTGGTTTTGCAGATTCATACAAATTATATTTTCCGATGTGCACATAAGATATTTGGCAACACTCAAGATCGTATCATTTAAAGCTTCCAATTGAGCTTATTGTTGTTTTTCATTAAAATTCTTAAAATGACTAATCGGGTTATAACAAAAGGTTCCCAGCCAATTTTCAGACTCATTTGATAGAGTTTGGCATCAAGGTCTCTTATCAAAATTGCATGCATTTGGTATTGATGGATCTCTCCTTCGTTGGGTTAGAAAATACCTTTCGAACCGTTCTATTCAAATAGTATTCGGACGGTTCAAATATAGTACCCACAAAATAAACGCTGGTGTGCCTCAGGCTTCATTTTGTTCCCGACACTCTTCCTTATTTGTATAAATGATCTTTTGTCTAAAACTTCTAACCCACTACATTGATTCGCTGATGATAGTACCCACTGCTTTTCATATTTGTTTTTAGATTGCCATCCTTGCTTCGAATGTGGGCTATCAACGGCAACGTATGATGAGCTTATAAAATTCTGACCTTGACAGCATTTTCAAATGGAAGAATTAAAAACCGTGTTGAATTTAAGGCTCTGAAAACTCAATGTTTTTTTACCGTCTCGAAAAAGGAAATCTCCTCCAACGCCCTTATTAGCTTTCAGTTCAAAGTATATTCATGACAAACCATCTCTCCTGGTGTGACCACATAATATATGAAGTCGCCAAAAACACTACTAAGTGTTTAGTTTTTCTTCGTCGATGCAAGAAGTTTCTTTCCCCTTATGATCTGGCTAAAAAGAGAGTTTTAAAAATGATAAGTGATTGTTGTTTAACAAAAACTTTTCTTTCTCTTGAGCATCGTCCTCGTAAGGTTTCATCTCTGTACATTATTTTATCACTGTTTTCATAAACAGTGCTCAAGTGAAATAACCAGTTGCATTCCTTCCCTCAAAAAATGTCACCGTAATACCCGTTCTTGAAGGAATGTTTATCAGTTTTCCCTTGAGCCCGATTTCGGACGCACTGCCCAGTCGCAGTACACGAATCTCCTTTCTATTCCTATCCTCCTAATTGCTCGTACTATGTTTAATCATTATAAGGGTATTTAACTTTTCGAATACTATTCTTTCATTTCAATTTGCATTTGGATATCATCTACTTCTGCATTAACAAAGTCTGAAGTTTATGACATCCATCTTGCAATAAGCTATATATTTCCTATGTTCTTGCCCCCTTCTTACTTCCTTCAAGGGTAACAGTAGTAGTAACTTCGAAATTCAAATACAATAAAATATAGCAAATTAAATTTCGAGAACCTCTAAACAAAAGATTCTAAAACTCACGAAGAAGCTTATCGGCAAATTATCGAATTTTTCAATTTATTTTCTGATCTTATCCCCTAAGTTGATACTTTATTGTCGTTTCACGTTTTGCCGAGTTAAGAGATTTTCCAAACGAACCCTCCCAACATATGAAATGTTTGTATGGGAAAAAAGTCGTTAGCTCACCTCAATAAATATCGCAACTTATAAAAAAGATAACTGCCAAATTGTTTTGCCATAAAAAGAAAACAATATTCTTATCAGCTCGAAACACCTCGTTCTACTTTATTTTAAAATAAAATTAAGAAAAAAGAACCGAAACTTAACATAGTACGATACACTGAACCACCTGACCCTCCCAACTTCTCGTTTTGCAATACACGAGTTTATCTCCGTTCACACAATTCGATTACCAAGCCGCTCAACCATGCCACCTTGCCGCCATAAATCATTCTTCGATGCCCTCAAAAACTAATAGAGTTCGCACTTGCACCTTGGATACCAACCAGTTAAACCACAATATCACTCTTCCATAATATCGTCTCCATCGCCGCGCCGCATCGAGCTAGAGAGCTGGAGTTGGAGCTGGAGCTGGAACTGCACGACTCTATAACAACTCCTCAGCGATCTAGAAGTGTAACTAACCTTTTGCAACCTCTAGAGTCTCAAGTGCTCGCGATTGCATGCAGCACTGCCATTACCATCTCGTCGAGTCGTGGGTCGCGTATAGTGGCGCTCATAAATGCGTCTTGGCTTCTCCCGCCTTCGTCGTCGCAAGTCCATTAAAGTTTTATTTATTCACTAGAGATATCAATTGGTGCTAGTGCTGGTGCTAGTTCTATCCTCCATCAGCTGAAGAGGAGGTGTTCCCCACGACGACGACGACCGCGACATGGTCCCACTATAGATAGAGAGATACCCAGCACCCAGTGTACTCAGACCAGAAAGACTTATTCCACGGAGCAGGTGTTCGAAGATTACACTTAACATTTTTACCATTTTTTGGTTTCTTTTGTTGCACCAGTAGTTTGAAAGACACATTGCGGGTTGATACTCGTGTATCACACAGCACCAGGCACTCCCAAGTCCCAAACCGTTAGATTATACACTTTGACATTTGCCAGCTTTGAAGCAGACATGCGTTTCCATTTCCATCAGCGAGCAGTTAGCGTTGGTTGTTGGGGCAACACATGCCCCAGATTTTGGTAATTGCTGCAGGCTTGGAGTTTGGGAGCGCCCGCATGGTCTACGACTACGATATCAGGTTACACCATAAAAATCACGACGTCAGTTCCGTTGTTTTTTCTCTCCATCGCTTTTGTCTAATGGCTGTCTTGTCTTTAGGAAATGGCTGTGTGCGCGCAAACATGCCAACCAATTTAACAAAAATGACATTTGGAACAAGAGAGTAAAACGGCACTAGAGTTACATTTGGAATATTCAAAGTAACGCTCAAGGCACCATTAATTTGTTGCAACGTGTGAACAAGCATGGAGCAACTTTTAACTTACTTTTCGCAGAGGTTATCGAAGAAGACGAAAACATAAAATATCACCTGCTGCAAAGCAACAAAGAAGATGAACATTATGCGAAACTACATCCGAAAAAAGTTCAACCGATGCGCGTATAGCGTCAACAAATTGTACAGAACGGCGGGGACTCTGGAGTCATGTCCTTGACGTGTGTGAACTGTGGCAAGGCAAGATAAGTTTTCTCATTCTTACGTATAAGAAATTTACGGTTATTGGTAGAAACATTTTTATCCTCACCTAGCGGCAATGTCACTTACCCCATAGCTCACACGTAGCACGGTTTTTTGCCTGAGATTCACTTTTGGCTCTCCACGTGTAAATCTGTGCTTGGTTTTTGTTTTTTTATTAGCGTGAAACACGAGAAAACAATAGATGAATGGGCCTGTGGAAAAGGCTTATTATGTGTCCTTAGAGGATGCTTAGGAGATGATTTGTTTTTATTAGGTTATGTAGAATGTATACAGCGGTGAATTGTGATGCTTTCGTATCTATCTTTTGTTTCATACAATGTTGCTGAAAAAATAAGAGATTTGGGAGAATACCGCACGTTTTGAAATCAGAAGTGGGATACAATTTATATAAATTACATTTTAAGAATTAAGAGCGAAAACAAAGAGCTGGGTAAACACAATTTATGGGAAAAAGGCAGTATTCTTTTCTTTATTTTCGATAAGGCCCTACGGTGTTCTTGAGGCTTGAAATTAGAATTAAATGCGATCCACACTTTTTCAGGTTTTATGTTACTTATTTTAGTCTTCGATATAAAGAAACCAAATTGCTTTCATTTTTGAATCCAATTTCATCGAGATTTAGGGCTTAGATTAAAGGGCTATAGATTGATTTATTTCATCTGCAACCTTAAAAAATTTGTCTCCAACTTTAAGTTGAACGCAACTTATTATGGGCTTATTTGTCCACATTGCTGCAACGGATCGGTTGACATTGACGTACGAAACGGAATGAGTTTGCGTTTGTTAGATTTAAAAAAATGAAAAAAATGTAAGAATTGGCGCAATGAAACTGCCAAAATAATTTACAAGATGTGGAAAATAATGAGCAACCTTGCTTTCATATTTTATTTACGAACGTTTCAGTTAAAAAATTAGTCGGCGCAACAGTCCGTTGAGAAATAGTGACTCACGACTCTCAACCATTCCTGCAAGTAATGTTGTCAGGAATGGAGGGGACCTACAGTTTTAAGATTAATCCGAACAGCTAATTTGAGAAAGTACTTTTCATGACAAGAATTACTTTTGGACGATTTATCAATTCCTCGCAAGAGGCAGTACCCGTGAAAAACAGTTAGGTGGCACAGGCGGGGATTGAACGCAAGACCCCACGCAGGGCATACCAATGCACTTTTTTTTAAATTAATTTTTATTAAATCATTTTTAAACCTATCTTAAATCTAGACAAAAATTCATACAACTAGCCTAAATAACCATAACTTACAACTTACTTAATGGTCCCATACGGACGCTCTAAGTTAAACTATGACACTTAATACTAATGCCTTTCGGCCCAAAGATCTATATTTAACTTCAATTCAATATTGTTTATTTTTGTATTTATTAGAACTTAAAACTTAACTACTTAAAATAAGGTCCTTAATATAAAACTTAAACTACATATTCCTACACAGCAGGAAATCTAACTATCTAACAGTTTTTTTTTTGTTATTGTAATGGGTCCGATTTGTCAAATTGAAAATTTTGAAATTTCTCGACGTTTCACGGTACCTAGAGTCGAAATAAAAGATTTTTAGAAAGATGTCTGTAAAATTTTATATTATAATATATTGTAACGTGATACGAAAATTTTACGACTTAAATGTGATTTCATCTCCAAAACAATTTTGTGCAACGAAGAATAATGTTTTTGACATCTGATAAAATTTTGAGAAAATCGAAAGTTTTTTTATAAAAAATAAAAATCTAAAAAAAACATTACTCAAAGTTGGTAAATATTGAATATCGATTCAAATATCTTGCATCTTGAATTAACTTGAAATTTAGGCTTAAAACTTATTTTATCTTATAAGAAATATTGTTTTCAACATTCTGCAAAATGTTGAGAAAAATTGAATTGACGTTTTTTTTTTACAAAAAATAAAAGCCTAAAAACAAAATTAAATAAAAGTTGGTAAAAATTGATTTTCGACTCAAATATCTTTCCAAAAATTAAAAATATTGTCTTCAAACATATTTTATTTAACAGAAAATATTGTTTTCGATATTCAGAGAGTTTTTTTTATAAAAATCGAACAGTCCGTTATTTTCATAAGAAAATAAAATCTACAAAAAATAGTACACAAAATTGTTATCTTTCAAATTAATGTCATTCATCTAATTTGTAAAAACTTAAGAAATGCAACTTAAATTGGTACAAATTTGTTTTTGAATAAAAATCTGAAACTAGATTTTGAAACTAAACTATTGCTTTATATGAAAATATTGTTGGTAATTTCAATTTTTTCAAGAATAATTCAACTAACAACTTTTTAAACCCAACAGGAGAACCTACAAACTTTTATCAGTTATCAGCGTGGGTCGCATCGCAGCCTCTTTTTTTTATTTTTTTCATTTCATGTTTTTTTTTGGGCCACCATGCCTATTCTACTTAAAACTAATTTCTAAAACTATAAAACAAGTATGTTAGCCGGCCAAGGTTTAAAACCCCATCCCGACTACCCACTATCAAGTGCCGATTGAAGTCCCCAAAACTGGTTCTCCAGTTCGGTCCCGTTCGGACATCGCCCTACTGAACCGAAGGAGCTCTGCTCCGCCTTGTGAAATGACGTCCCGATTGTACAAGAGTCGCCTATCCACGGTTTGTCGTCTGACGGAACTGCCAATCAGACCGCATCTGTCTAAAAAAAGGAATGTCTCTGGTGGAATGAAGCCGCTCAAGCTTGCCCTTTAAAAATACTCATCGTTTGGATAGAACACCCCGAAAATTGAATTGTTGGTCAAAGACATAGCTCTTTCAATGTGACCTCGAACGAGTTTTATCACGGAATTGTCAATTCTGTTGATTCGAGACCCGTTGTATAGGACCTCGTTGAAATAGTAGGGCACGTAAGAAGATTCGGCTGTCGTCATAAACACTGCCACTCGAACACTCGAAACTTCTCCATCTGGGAATGGGCAACGTTAAATCACCATGTAGCAAATTACCTTCACTCTGGGGTCAAACCAACGGAATCCAAAACAGAATTGTCTCCTACTTCTGGACATTTATTTTCAGTTACCAGTCGTCGCAATATCGCTGAATTTTGTCGAAATCACGCTGCAAGAGAATTCTAATAACCTCAACTTTTCGGGCGGTTGTGTACGCAACTAGATCGTCGGCGTACGCAATTGCCTCTGTAAATGCTGAACAGAATCCGCTCCCTGTTGAAGACCATTTTTAATTAAGAATGTTGTGGTAGAAGTTACATTGCCACTTTTGACAAAAAACTTTCTACCGTTAAGCATACCATAAAGTACATACAACAATTGCTTGCTTATGCCAAGCCTGCTCAGTTTTAGGTAAAGACCCTCTAACCATTCAACCTTTCATTTGTCAAAGGCCTTTTCCAAATCAACCAAAACAGCTCCTGTGCATTGTTGCTTTGATTTATTCAATTGGATATCAGAACGAGGTTAGACGCAGCTTGAATTGTGTCATGACTCGCCTTGAACCCGAACTGTTTATCCGGAATAATTTTGTTGTCCGCAGCCCACTTAGTCAGAGCCCTATTAATGATCTTTTCGAAAACTTTGCTGATGCTCGGAAGAAGACTTATCGATCGAAGATTTGACGGTTTGGAGTTGTCCTTTCCCTTTTTCGGGAGAGGATGAACCACAGCGGTCTTCCAATGCACTGGATAATATGCATTATTCAGTTCATTATTGAAGAGTGTGGTGTAAATGTCAATTGCCTCCATCGGTAAATGTCTTAGTACAACGTTGGATATACCATCAACACCTGCTAACTTTTAGTTTTTTATTGAATTGAATTGAAAAGTCACTAACAAGGGACTTCTCCCGTTTGCTCGGTGATTATGGCATTTGCCAAGGAGTCGTCATTGAACCGCGTGAAACCGTGGTTCTCAGATCGCCATTGTGTGATATCATTTCGGAGGTAAAAGTGATTAAGTAGGGCTCTGTTTCCCAGGTCGTGGTTGGGGCGAGTGCTAACATTCACCTTGTACACTTGCTGGAAAGCAGCTCACGGGTCAACTTTTTCCTTCGGATCTTCAATTATATAAAAGTCATCATCAAAGATGGCTTCTTCTGGATCTATTTGCGCTGTCCTGAGTATGTCCCTGTTCTCTTCAGTTCTTAGGAGTTTCAGACACGGAAGGTCATTATCGTTCTTTTTTCTGAATATCTTGTTGATTTTAGGGAACATAATAGGGTCACTGAAATTAACTGACCGGATCATATTTGTTAATTGATAACCTGTCTCGTTAATCAACAGATTGACATTTTTTATTGACGACTTCAGTGTCCTAACCTCCAAGTCATGTGGGTCTGTAAGTTGTCTGTACAAGTTTTTGGGTCTTGTCAGTAAGCCACTCTTGTGCATTCACAGTGCGTCAATAGTCGCGCTTCTGTAAGCGTCCATTTGGTCCCGTTTTTTGTACTTTGGTATTGTCCGTTTTATTGTTTCGACCATTTGTTGTAAATTTTGGTCAATTTCTGTATTTGTCAGGTTTCTGTTGTTTGGAACGAATGTCACTCGAACGAAGTTCTCTCGCTAGTCCAACGCACTAAGCATCACGCCACGGGTACTACATTCGTGTTTGATTGCGGAATAAAATAAAAAAAGTGAAATTAAAAGGCAGAAATTTGTATAAAAACAGACTAATTGAACCAAAGTTGTTTGAATTCATTATTGAAAGTGGTAGGAAATCATTTTGTGTGCCTTTAAAATTGATTTTCGAAATATTTTTTTTTTAAACAAAATCTCATCATGGCGCGGGGAAGAGTAGGGAGATCCAATACAATTATTAAATAACTTTTTCAAATTAGGTGGAAGTCACCACCCACGCGTAAAATAAGAAACGTCAAGTTCGAATGATATTGCGTGAAGCCATCAGAAACACGGTGTTGGCTTTACAAATTGAGGCTAAACTTGACGCGTTAGACAAATTTTGCAGTCATATTGGCATAACAAACGTCTTTACCTAAAGGTGAGCATGAGTAGCAACTTCGGTACCGGCATTGTAATGGTTTGGGTAGCTTTTTATTCAAATGGAAAGACTGAAATTGCATTCGTGCCTGGAAGGATGAAATCAGAAATGTATGCTGAGTTGTTAGAAGTAGTTATGGTTGAAAGAGCTGAAGAGTTATGCGGATATGACTTCATCTTCCAGAAGGATAATGCTTATATCCACTTCTCTTGAAGGATGAGAGACTGGTTGGAGGAGAAACACATAACATTTATCGATTAACCATCTCGAAGTCCTAATTTTGAACCTATAGAGAATCTCTGGGGAATATTTGGTAGGCGTATTTATGACAGCGGGCGCCAATTTAACAACGTTTAAGAGCTTCGAGATATAATAATTGAATCATTGGCTACAATTACAACCGCGGAACTGGAAAAGCTTGTGGAATGGAAAAAAGTCAGGAAGTACTAGAAATCAACTACGTCTCGTGTAAAGATTTTATTCGACAAGTTAATATACAATTTTGATTACAGTTTCTTGGTGCCAAAAAATGATATGACACCTCAGAAACATTTAAAAATACAAAATGGAGAACAATATTCGTTATTTTGACACAAGCCTAGTCACTTTTAAGGTGATTTATATCTTTTTGTCAAGTTATTTTGTTCAAACGTCTGTGCATTTTTTGAAGTAAATTTGGGAAATTCTATTCGTTCTTTTTCTGGATTATCGTTAGAATGGAAATGTACACCAAATACAGGGAAATTATGTAATATACTGTTAATTCTATACGCTCCTAATAAGTTTCCCCTCCCTCCTCTAATGTAAATTCCTTAAAATAAACAATACTACCTTATAAAAAAAGGTGCCCTTCCCATCTTTATTGTTTATAGGAAACTTAGAGGAAACGACCACCCGCATAAATGTAGGAAATATTTACCAACTAAATAAATCCATAAAATATCTTTAGAAGAAAAATAAAGGAATTTTCATTTTTGCTCAGACTAAACCTCTAAAAAAAGAATTTATTAGGTAAAGTGCACCTCCAGGAGGAAGCATACCTTCTTCCACTCCCATCCGCAGCTATATGTAAGTTCACCATATCACCCACAGACAGCTGACACCACTTGTATATTTGTTGTGTTACGAGTATACCCATGGCCTGATGATGAACAGAACATGAAGGGCGCAAAGGAGCGTGCTCCATTTCGGACACTAAACCACAATTTCCTGCAGCACGAAACTCCATCCGGAAGGTAGACCGATATACACCATCATCAACATAACAGACACCAAAGACGAAATTTGGTTCGACTTGGTGCTCTGCGCGGCGCGGCGGTGGCGGTGGTAAAGCCTTCCATCTCATTTAAATTGCCCACTATCTTCCGAAACAGAATTTCCATCTTCCTTTGGTTGGGTCTTGGATGAGCGAAGCACCATCGGCAAGTGAGCTAGCGAATGAGCAGCGCACGGAAACCATGAAAAGTTGTCCGTTTCTATTAGTCTTGGGAGGGAGGGAAGTCTTCCTAAAAGCATATCGCTATCACCAAGGCGAAGGAGTTGCTTGATGAAACAACGGGACGACTACGACGACCGACGCGACGAAGGAGTTATCCACCCATCCAGATAGCCCCTTAAACTTCCTACCCTCGTCCTTTTCCCGCCCACATTTCTCCACGCTTTGTGCCATCGCATCGCCTTCATCGTTTTGTCGTGTTCGTCGGCCGTCATCGTCAGTCCGACGTCAGTCTGTCTCTTCGTCCGTCGCATCGTAAAGTTGAATTTCGATTTGAAGATCGTATCGCGCGGATGTTTAATTTCTTGATAGTCACGAATCTGTCGTTTGTTGTGTTTTGTGTTGCTTTTTAGATACTTTTTTATCTTTTATGTGTCTTGTAAACTCTTTTAGTTCGTTTTTTCTTCGCAAAGAGTTTTCGGAAGTTTAAGTTGCAAACTAACTAATAATCAAAGCAAAGAGTTTATACACTGCTTCCATGTTCCATGAGTTGCGATTGGGACTAGCAGGGAGGAAGGCCGGCACCCCCTTCCTTGTACACAATAGATACAAAGTAGGTACTTCTTGGTTTTGTGATTCTTCGCTCATGCAAAAATCTCATAAAACTAATTTTTGTCTTCCCGTTTGCCGAACTCGAACTCTGTGCTTTGGACAGTGTACACATGCAATGACTCCGGGCGATATGTTGCTGCTTTTCAGTTATAGTTACTCAAGCCATTTCATCTTTTAACCTTCTTCCAGTTTTGCCATCAGTGAACCATCTAGCCAGTCAGTCAGTCAACTAGCCAAAAGGTCGGCCCTCAGGTAAGGTGTGCCGCGTGTGCCGGTAGTGACTAGAAACTGGTGGTGTGTTTGAATTCGGATAAAGAGGTTTATTTGAGCTGCAAATATGACTTGGACTTCTATTTGAGTTTCAATAATTTAATGCTAATCTTTTTTCTCATATAACAGGTGTTTTTTTTAAGGTTGGCAACACTATTTCAACTGGCTGTCATTTTGACAGCTGTCAAGTAAGTTATTTTTACGTTTGGTTCGGCATTTAAACATGAAAAGGCTGACGTTTGAACAACGCTTAAAATTGGAGTAATATATTTTGAAATTTATGGTTTTGTTTTAAATATAAAGGGTGGTTAAGTCTTAAGGGCCGATGTTGATTTTGAATAAAATACAAATTTCAAATTTTTGAAAAGATATTTGAGTCGAAAATCAATTTTTACCAACTTTTATTCATTTTTTTTAGGTTTTTATTTTTTGTAAAAAAACTGTCAATTCGATTTTTCTCAACATTTTTCAGAATGTTGAAAACAATTTTTTTTTCATAAGATAAAATAAGTTTGAAGCCCAAACTTTCAAGTTTTTGAAAAGATATTTGAATCGATATTAAATTTTTACCAATTTGAGTAACGTTTTTTTTAGATTTTTATTATTTATAAAAAAACTGTCAATTCGATTTTTCTTAAAATTTTATCAGATGTCAAAAACATTATTCTTCGTTGCAAGAAATTGTTTTGGAGGTGAAATCATATTTCAGTCGTAAAATTTTGGAGGTGACAAATTTTTTTTTCAGTTTTTTGATTTATAAACATATTTCTTTGGTATTACATTACAGTTTATTATATACAATTTAATTCAAGTCTCTAGCGTTTTTGGTTCGTAAGATTTTTAGGGTTAACCAAAATGTTCACCTTTTTTTCAAACTGTTTTGTTAAAAAATCACCCACGCAATTTTCTTGAGAGCCCTTTCTGCACCTTTCTGCCTTTTTATCTGTATAACAACATTTATTTGAAGTCGATATCTCTTCTGGTTCTTGAGCTATGGAGGACGAAAAAAACGTCGCGAACGTACGGACGTACAAACGTACGTACGCACGCACGCACAGACATCTTTCTAAAAATCTTTTATTTCCACTCTAGGAACATTGAAACGTCGAGAAATG
Source organism: Eupeodes corollae (assembly GCF_945859685.1). Lineage (NCBI taxonomy): Eukaryota > Metazoa > Arthropoda > Insecta > Diptera > Syrphidae > Eupeodes > Eupeodes corollae. The sequence goes on along the minus strand of NC_079147.1, from coordinate 307,385,291 downwards.
TCAAAATTTTCAATTTGACAAATCGGACCCATTACAATAACTTCCTATGGGAAGTTAAAAAATAAGTTTTAAACGTATTCTATTATTAATATTATTTAAACAAATCACATAAAAACAAAAAAAGGAAGAAATAATTTTTAATTAAGGACATAACCTTAGAATTTAAACTTATTTTTTTGTCCAAAATTTGGCATTTCTATTGTCAATCATTTAAGATAAGCTCTTGAAGTCGATGGTGTCTCTGTCAAATGGGGGTTTTGTTGGGAATGCCTCTGTTACCGAATGGGTTTCTAGGGAAGATTCACGCATCAACTCTTCATTGCAGTTTCCTGAGACAATATCCGTTTCCTGCGTAGACCATTTTTTTGCTTCCCTCTGTGACTCTTCAATTTGCCTCTGCTGTCGTTTCTTCAAGATATTTGTTTCTTTCTTGTCAACCCCGCTTATAACCATTTTCCTTTTATTTCTTTGATCCAACAACAAACTTCTCTCATGGATTGGAACTTTCTTTGGTTTTAAACACGAACAAGTTTCAAATGAAGTGCATTTACAAGCAGCAACGTCGAAAAGCTTCTCAGATGACTCTAAAAAACACTTCAGTTTGTTTTCGAAACTAGCATTTTTGTTTGTAGGGTATCGCTTCACAATATTGTACCTTTCGAAACAGGATTTAAGTAATTGAATAACTCTTTCCTTAGTACAATTGGAATCGAAGCTTCAGCCCTAATATTGTCGATTTAAAAAAAAAAAAAAAAAACGCATATATTTCTGAATGGGGAGGATCCTTTCCGTTGAATTTAAGTTTAAGTTCGTTCCTTACAAAAAAAATGAATTTAATGACATCTTTTGTAGTAGGTAGCTGCCGATCGTCAAGTTTTTTGTATGATCCCAATATAGCACAAATAGTCCCACTACGTCTTGAATTCATTATTTGAAAAAAAAACACAAAAATTGCTTTTAAAACTGTTACAACGCACTTTACACAACCCTTTGAGGCTCTCGAATGAATACTAAGGACTTCAAAGTGTGGCTTTTGTATAAGATCAGGTCTACAAATAATGGAGTTCAACATTTCAACAACAATGAAAAACCCATATTTGCCCACAAAACGCCCACTTTTCAAATCCTTGCGCTTTAAATCCGACTTTATTACCGGATTGAATTGTGTAAATAAATTAAGTCATTTGTGCAGGTAGGCCTCAAATTTATAAACGAATTTTTCTTCAAAATCGGATAGGTATAGAAACTTTAATTCAAATTGTGTCAGACTTATATTAGAGCAGTGGTTTAAAGTTCCAGGAAAATGATGGTAATAGCAATATGCATCAAAAATTAAAAAAATTCAATTTTGGTCACCTATTGGGTGTATTTTTAGCTTAAAACCTTATAAATTTGAAACCGCAAATCAAAATGTCAAATATGTTCTAAACCTAATAAGATCAAAAGTTAATATTTTATACTTTATAGTAGCTCAGGAACCGAAATTAAGGAACTGAAAAAAGCATAAAAATATCAATTTCTCAAAATTTTGAAGTCGGTACAACCCACTAGATAAATTTTAATATTTTCTTTATATATTTTTTTAATTCAAGTCCAATTACGCAAGTTTTGAGAGGTCTTTTGTTAGGAAATGCAAAAAAAAATTGTCGGGACACCCTACTGTACATGTACATTTGTGTTACACAACAAAAATCAAAAATTCAAAAAACAAATCAAAAACCTAAAAAAAATAACAAATTAAAAATTTTAATTAACAATTGTTCTACAATATGGGCATAATACGACAGATGGAGCGTTTGTTGACATTGTTTGGTGACATGGCCTGGCCACAACTAGCGTGGGAACTAATGCTACTTTGTTAAAGTGGATTTCGTTCTCACTGAGTGGGAACTAAGTCCCTCAGTGGACTACGTTCCCGTTTACTTAGTTCCCTGCACCATGTTTTGTGAGATTTAACACCACTCGTCCATTTTCTGTGGTGATATGTGAAATGGTTAGATTTATTATTAGCTCGAAACGATTGACACTTAGAGGACAATATAAACCGTCTTAATTCCGTATTCGGCCACAAAGATTAGAGAAAAATTATTTTTAAATAACAATGTCAGAAAATCGTCCTACGAGTTAAGTAAATTTCACGTCAATTTAAAAAATCATCTTTTTTTGTATTCCATTTAAAAGCTGTATGCCTCTAAAAAACACCCTTTTCAACTTTAACTAAAACTTCAACTCAGGCTTCTATTTGGCTTTCGATAATTTAATGCTAATATTTTTTCGCATATAAGATAATGATAATTCAAAGTCAGGCTATAATGTGCTTTTGGGTCTCTTATACCATTTCTACCGTTCTGAGTCTTATATGAAAGACAAGGGAAAGGGAGGCCTATAGTGACTCCACACCACCATAATATGGCGGCGGATTGTATATCTAGATGCGGCTGCAATAAATTGCATTTCACAAAAATCGTGACCAGAAAATGTTAGAGCGCAACCAGATACGACTCCAAAAGTGTGAGATGAGCCCTCGAAGCTTGAAGGAGACATCCGATGGAGGAGTTGGGGGAGGCGGGCGTATAGCGAGCCCGAAATTTTATTGTCGCACTTGAAATTTATGGAGTTCTCAGTTCGGATTATATGGCCGTTCTTTTGTTGAACGATATTTTTTTCGGGTGGGATTTATTGTTATTACGTTTGTTTCGTGAGATTCGAGAAGATTATATTTTTGTGAGGGGTAATGTGTTGTGACTTCGGCTTCGAATATAGTACCAAATTTTTGCTACCTCAAGAGTGCTTCAGAGAGCTATTGAGTCCCCATTGGATGTGGATACCACTGCACTGCTGAGGGATTAAATATTGTTTTTATTTTTTGGTTTATTTTGTATTCGAATTTACCCATGCCGTCGGTTTTTGATGACACATTTTATGGGCGTTACGATGCTTATTATGAATATCATTTATTTGTTCGGTTACAACAGCAACAAAAAGTTACGACGGCATTAGGATGTTAATAATAAAGTAAAAGGTTAGGTGAGAGATAGGTACCTATAAGCTGCGGGTTTTTAGATGGGGTTTTATGATTTAGATCAATTATTTAAAAAGTAATCATATAGGCTATAGAGCAAAGGATCATATGCGTTTAGAGGATGGCAGGATATCTGATTTAAGGAAGTGATGGGAAATACAAATAAAGCAAGTTTCATAGGCCTTAATTCTTACAAACAAAAATTAAATGAATAAAGTATCACATACTCGCTTGTGTTTCCCTTTAGATACGAGGTTAGTACTCGTACTTAAAAGTGTAATAAAGAAAGGAAATAAAAGTCGAGGCTGACACATGTCAGCTTTTAACATCAAAACCGCGCATCAAAAATTAATTATGAATAAATAAATTTGGTAGTGCGACAACTCGTGATGAAAAATAAGGGTCTACAGCGTCAAACAACTTTTAACCATTTTTATTTTGCTGCTGTGGGTCTTTTTGTTAAAATAAAGAGGGTCTACAATTTAATAGCTGATCCCAAAAGATTATAAGCGAGGTAGAAAATATTAAAACATAATTGATACTCTCGGTAGAGATGCCTGTTCTTTATATGACCCTTTGTCCTTCTGTTTAGAACTTCAACGTTAATCAAAAGCTCATAATATTCGAATTCAACATTTTATTAAGGGGTAATTATTAATCGTGAACAGCACCGCAATGCCTTATGTCTTTCGTTTTTTATTGATACAAGTCCTTAAACAATTCTGCGTATAGCTCGAAATTCCGGGAATGCATTTCAGATTAAGCTAAATTTCATAAATATTGTCAAGGTATTGTCAAGTACAAACTTAAGGTGACACTACAGTTTTGTGTAAACACGCTTCACCTAACAAACTTTGCCATCTAGCTCAGTCCCTAGCTTGATGTCACCAGTTGCGTACCCCAAGTTGGTTGAGATCACTTTTGACTTGTGCGTGCTAACTGGTCCTTCCTCTACTGCGCTAACCTGTGGGAGTGGATTCGAAGACTTGCTGAGCCGGAGCATTGGTTTCTCTGTGATCTACGTGACCCAGCCATTTGGCTCGCTTGTCGTTCCATCTTCTCCTCCACTCACCTTCTGTGCATACGTTACTGTAGAACACGCGAACAACATTTCTCTCGAAACGACTCAAGGCGCTTTAATCCGCTTTTGTCATAGTCTATGCTTCTGCACCGTATATCAGGACGGGGAGAGGGCTTTGCTACCCAATTGCTTTCTTAGACCAAATAAACAGCGGTTAGCAAGAGTTGGTTTTGCTGTTTTCTGTGTTCATAGCGGAGTTTAGGTAGAAAAAGTCCTTAAACACCTCAAAGTTACATCTGTCGATGGTGACGTTTTCAACGAGATGGCGGCGCCGGTGTTGCGCTTTGTTTTGAGTTCACATAACATTAAACCCATTTTTGCCGCCTCTGCCTAAGTGCTCGCAAAAGCTCCATTGACATCACGCTGAGTTTTTTCGATGTCTTAAGGTCTTAAGCATATGGTAGAGATTGGACAGAGTTTTGAACGAGTGTTGAAGCTATTCTTTCAAGAACGATCTTAAAGAAATCTCAAGCCTTTTTGACATCGAAAGGTTCTGTTAAGTTGTGTCATCCTGCACAAACGGACAAGTTTGGCAGAGATGCTGATAGCTTTTTACTGCTCCTAGAGGCTATCATATGCGGCCGTGAAATCTATGGAAAAGATCGTGGGTTTGATGTTCTTCGGGTTTTTTTTTTTCAGATCTGCTATAATGTTAATGTTTGATCGACTGCACACTTTCCTGGCCTTAAACCACACTGATAAGAACCCCTATCAGGTTGTTGAAGATGGGCTTTAAACGCTCACCTAGTACGAGTTAAAAAGAAACTACTGTAAGTTCAATCTTGAGAATAGGGGTTTGTTCCCGCCAGAACCAACCTTTTTTCTATGTATTTATATATTATTAATTTAGTCTAGTACGAACTTCATAACGAATCGGTTGTTCCAGTTCAATAAATAAAGTTCATTGTAGTTTTATAAAATTAACGCTTATTTTTCATTTATATGGGAGACCTTAATTTCCAGCGTAAACATTAAAGACAACTCTCAGCTTAGTTGTAGTGCTATAGTATTTTTAACGACGGCTCTGTGGGGCATGTAGAAGTGTTTTCCGGCAACAGGCGGTTGAGTTACCTTCTCCATATGACCCAATTCAATAACTCCTTAATGAAGGCTTTGTATTGCATTCTGAGGCATTCGTCCATTGCAAAAAGAGCTTTCATGCGGAGAAGAGATAGAACAGCAGCATGACGTGGTGGTGGAATCTTGTATAAGGGGCACGGAGTGAAAATGCAAAACCAAATAAAATAAGTAGACAAACGATGCTTCGATAATAAAGGTTTTATTGCAACTGACTAGCTTAAAAATAGTTTACAATTGGTATACTTATATTAGAAGTTTTGGTACAGCTACGAAAACGCATACATAATATCATGGTAATAGAAAAAGCTGTAATATCGAACGATTGTTGGATTTAAACATCATAATGAAGTTCTTAAATGTAAATAAAATACGGTAACTATTATTAAGAGTATTATATAAGAAAATAGGGTGTTTCAATTAATATTTCTTACAACTCCACCCTTCTTAAAAAAACGAATCGACCTCGATTTTTACAACATAATGTTATGCATACGTATAATCATTTAACAATTTTGTATGTTATTAGGTATTAAATCAATAGATACATATTAAAATACACAAATAAATTTATACGAATCGACTTATTAAATGAATATAATAGTTTATATTTTTTCACATTGAAATAATGTTTTTACGAAAAGTATATAAAATACTCAACATTTAATGAAAACAAATCATCTCTGTCACTAAAAAGTTATACAATACAAAATAATATGGATTTATCGATATATAAATACAAAACTAAATAAACATCGACACCTTTGAGTCGTCACTGAAATAAGTATGGCTTCATGTTTTCAGGAGATGCTACCCCTTCATATGGTTTTTCGTGAGATTTGCAAATTTTCTAGTCTCTTATTAGATATCTGTCATTTGGAAGTGTTTTTATTATTTCGAATGGACCTTTGAATTTGGCCATAAGTTTTTTACTCACACCGGGTGTGTTAATTACGTTCTTAATTAGAACAAAGTCACCTATTTTGTATGGATAAGGCTTTTTGTGATGCTTATCAAAATAAACTTTGTTAGCTTCCTGGCTACGAACAGTCTTTTCATGAGCTTCCTGTCTTATTGTTTTTAAATCCCTAGTATCTTCTATGAATACATGGTTTTGAAGATATTCACATATATTGTCTTGAATATCACCCCTCTGCCGGATCCCAAAAAGCAAAGTGCTTGGGGCAAAACCGGTGCTTTTGTTTTCATAATTGTTAAGAGCGAATTCAACTTTGCTTAAGTGTTTAGTCCAATCACCTGGCTCCAATTCACTTTCTTTGGCTAACATCGGCGTAAGACTCCTGTTTATGCGCTCTACCTGGCCGTTTGATTGAGGTGAACCTGTTGCAATTTTAATGTGCTGGATGCAATTGTTTTTACAAAAATCTAAAAACTGGTCTGACGTGAAACAACTACCACGGTCTGATATAATTCTTAAAGGTTTGCTATAGCTTGAAAAATAAGTCTCTAAAGATTTTATTACCTCTTTAGTGTTAGTTGTTCTAACAGGATACAATTTTGTAAATTTAGAAAACGCATTTACAACTACTAACACATGTTTTCTTACGTTGCGCACGGAGCACGGTAACGGACCATAATGGTCTATATGAATGGTGTCAAATGGCTTGTCGCCTTTTGGAATACTGTGCAAGACACCTTCCTTCTTACCTGTTGGTGGGGAAAAGTGCATACATTTGAGACAAGAGCCAATATAGTTTTTAATTTTTGCCTTTCATCAAAGGAAACCAATAAGTTTTTTTTAAGAAATCGTAGCACTTTTCAACTCCTACATGACATAGTGCTTCGTGATGAGTCTGTATAACGTTTCTTTCCATTTGCAATGGAACATAGAAAAAGATTTTTTGGTTTATCTTTCGATAAACAAGACCATTGACTAGTTCGTAAATGGAACTTTCCCTTTCTTCTAGCATTTTCCACTAATCTCTGAATGGTCTTATCTCGTTGCTGCGCTGCGGCCAATGCATTCTCAAATGAGTCTGCTTCAACCACCATCAAAACATTATGAACTCTACTAAGAGCGTCAACATGAGTCATCTTCCTACCATCTCTATGCTCTATTGAATAGTCGTACTCTTGCAGCTCTAAGGCCCAGCGCGAAATTCTCGGATTTAAAACTTTTTTGTTCAATGTCAAGGTAAGTGACTTACAATCTGTTACTATCTTAAATTTTATCCCTGTAAGATATATATTAAAACGTCTAAGGGCATTAATTATTGCCAAGGTTTCAAGCTCATAAGAATGGTATTTTGATTCCTGTACAGTAGCTCGTTTTGAAAAAAAGAAAATGGGGTGAAACATTTTGTCTTCCTGACGCTGCAGTAGTACTGCACCAAAACCAAGGTTACTCGCATCACAGTGAAGTTCAGTTTCAGAATTTGGATTATAAATGCTTAAAACTGGCGAGTCAATAAGTTTGTCTTTTAATGTTTCAAAAGCATGCAGTTCTTCTTTTCCAAAAACAAACTTTGCATCTTCTTTCAAAACGTCGTACAAAGGCTTAGCGATGATTGAAAAATCTTTAACAAACTTTCTAAAATAAGAACAAAGACCTAAAAAAGAATGCAATGCTTTAATATTTGAAGGTATTGGATATTCCATCACAGCGCGCTTACCGTCAGCGTTTGGTCTTATACCACTCATCGAAACCTCATAGCCTAAATATGTTATTGATTCATGCATAAACATGCATTTATCAAAGCGAAATTCTAGTCTAAATTGGTGGGCTATTGAAAAAACTTCATGCAAAATCTGAAAATGTTCGTCTTTGGTTTCCGTCGCGATTAATAAGTCATCAAAATACACCCGAAGTTTACCAGAACGTATAAGGTTTTTAAATTTTTGCTCTATAAACTGCTGAAAAACAGCAGGTCCGTTCTTCAGTCCACATGGAACAACGAGGTACTCAAATTGACCTAAAGGGGTCACAAAAGAAGTGTATTTTATAGAGTCCTCTTCCATTTGTACATGTTGAAAACCACTTTTCAAATCGAGCAACGAAAAGTAATGTTTTCCCCTTAGCCCATCTAACATATCTTCGATTAAAGGAATCGGAAAATTCTTTTTCTGTGTAACTTTATTTAACTGCCGAAAATCTATACATAAGCGCAGCTCACCCACCCGATCTCTTTTTAGCCAAAACTATGGGCGAAGCATACGGCGAGTTACTTTCTCGAATAATTTTTTTCTCTAACAGCTCATCTAAAATTTTCTGAAGCTCTACTTTATGAGCATGTGGTAATCTCCTCGGAGCACAATTAAAAACACTGTTCGTATCAGTTAAAATTATACGCATTTTGATTTCATTTTCATTAAGTTCATTAAAAACTCTAGTATAAGAAACATTTCCAAAAGCTAAATCTCTAATTCTGTTTTTCTCTTCTAGGCTTAAATTGTCATTAATTTTTAAAGTTATTTTATCGTCACGACAATCAAATGTATCGATATTTAAAATCTCTTCATTAAAATCACATACTTCGGAATTATCATTTTGCAAAGAACTTAATTTTGTATCATCTAATGAAAATTTTAAATTGCTTTTTTGTAAAAATTCTCTGCCTAAAATAATTATATTTTTCATAGTGTCTTTTTTAACAACATATAAACATATATTCGTAAAATTAAAGTTATTTATCTCAATGTTGCAATAAACCTTACCAAAAATAATCATTTTACTATTGTTGATTCCCACGTAGTCATGCATTGAAGAGTCGATCGACGTCATCAGGTAAGGCGGTAAATATTGTTGTTGTATGAAATTGATTGGACTTCCAGTGTCAATCAATGTTTTGGCTTCCAATTTGGTGGTGATAGGTTCTGACTCATCGCTGATAAAATTGTATTTAAAAGTTCCATGGAAATCGTCTAAAAAAGTAGATCGATGTTGTTGTTCGGCGATGTCTAAATCATCCAAGACACACACTGCTGATTGAGGACAATTTTTTATCATATGACCCATTTGGCCACATCGAAAACATGAACCCTTCTCTCTGCGTGGCTTCGGACAGCTGGTGAGCACATGGCCATAGTCATTGCAGTTGAAACATCTCACTCTGCCTCTGGAGACTGTGTTGGGAGCTGGGGTTTTGGTATCAATCGTCACTGTTTTGTAGCTTGATGACGTTGGTTGGAACTCGGACGTCTTCATTTTGTCGTACTTTCTCAAAATTCTCTTGAGATCCGTAATACTATTCGCTGTAAGTAAAATTTGTTTGTTAGACATCGTGTCTGGTATACCTTTAATGATATAGTTAATGATATCTTGCTCCTCGATATCAGCTGAGCTTGCAATCTCTTGCATGATGAGCACATATTGTTGGATGTTCTCGTCTCTTCGCTTTCTTCTACTTCGTAAGGTGTTATGTACATCAGATGCTGAGGTGTCTTGTTGGAATTCACTGATTAGAGCTGTCTTCAATTCATTCCAAGAGCGACATGATGCAGATCTTAAAAAGAGTTTCGGAGTTCCCTTTAGTAGACGTTGAGCATATATAAAACATTTTGCGTCATCAAATTTATATATAAGTTTTGATTCCTCAATGCTTTTGATCCACTTCAGCACCGGGAAATTGTCATCGCCGGAGAAAGTTGGTAGAGAATCCTCAAAATCTCTAAATGAAAAAATTGAATTATTCGTCTCACCATGTTGACTAAGTTCAGCTAATTTTATCTGAAGCTGTCGAATTTCCTCTTTTCTTGCAACAATTAGCCTTAAACTGTCGAGTTGCTGCAACACCAATCGATTTTCCTCCTCAAGCTGCGAAGATTCCTCTGAGTTTTCGTCATCAATAATTTCAACTGCCGGGAAAAGATCTTCAAGTTGGGATTCTTCAAATTGTGTAATTGCTTGTTGCAGTCGAATTTTTAGCGCTGACTTAAGTCCATTTGTTGAAAGCCCAATTTCAGCCAGCTTATCCTTTAGTTGTTGCACATTGGCGATTTCAATAAATCGTAAAGCTCGTGAAGTCATTCTTACAGCACTTTATTAAATTAACTTTAAATCGCCAAATAAGTGTTTTCTTAATAACTTTTGTTTTAAATAAAATTCGTAACATAAACTTTCATAAATTCATAACTTTTGGCACATTAATTGAAATTGTTAAAATAATTTACGTGACTGTACTTTATCCCACTTCTGAGGTTATAAGGGGCACGGAGTGAAAATGCAAAACCAAATAAAATAAGTAGACAAACGATGCTTCGATAATAAAGGTTTTATTGCAACTGACTAGCTTAAAAATAGTTTACAATTGGTATACTTATATTAGAAGTTTTGGTACAGCTACGAAAACGCATACATAATATCATGGTAATAGAAAAAGCTGTAATATCGAACGATTGTTGGATTTAAACATCATAATGAAGTTCTTAAATGTAAATAAAATACGGTAACTATTATTAAGAGTATTATATAAGAAAATAGGGTGTTTCAATTAATATTTCTTACACTTGTTAATTATGTCAGCTTGTCTCGATCATATTTTGATAGGCCCATAATTCTTCACTTCTCCTTGTTATTTAAAATACTGCACATTCGAATGAGAGTCAAGATCCTCTAGAAGCCAGAAACTTAATTCTCGATGTACATACAGTCTAAGGGATACTTTTGAATGAATTGACTTTAACCAATATTAAAGATGGGAACAATTCCGTAAGAAATAGCCCCTAGTTTGAAAAATGTATGTATATTAGGGTGGGTCACACGAGTTCTGGCATAGATTTTCGGCTTTCCATCTGTGTTTCGATGAATCCTTGTTTGCTTAAGCTATCACACAAAGTAACTGAAGCTTCAGTTACAGCCTTTACTGCCCGTTCAACAACTTGAGTGTCACAAGGAAGGCGCATCCAATCTAAATTTCCATCGACTTCTTGTTCAACAAACATTCTTCGGTTATGGATTTTAATATTAGTGTCTCAATAATTTTGTCTTGCCAACTCAAAAGGTTGAATCATGTTGAAGCATTGAAATTTACATTCGGGACTTGGAACAGGCCCAATTTTTTGAAGTTGTTGGTCTAGCTCTTAAAATTCGATGACTAGTTAATTCAGGAATGTGTGGCTGGGGATCTGTGATCATTGCAAGCAATAAGTTTTTCGGATGTGCGAAATAGCTGTTCCTTTGAATAACTGGGTCAATAGCAGCTTTTTAATATGGTGGCTGATATTTGGTTTGAGTTTTAATAGAAAGCCTTACCGGAGCGTAAACCTTGACGATGTACGTTGCAAGGGTGATAAGATTTGCAGAAGCAGACTCTGTTGAAGCATAAAGCCGAAGAATTCTGTTGGCACGAGTTAGCCATCGTGTATGGTTCATTTTGCTTGGTGATTTTTTGCTAAATCACTAGGAATTATGCCGGATGAAACTGCCTTAACTATTCTGTTCAAGTATTTTTGGTCTGTGCTAATATCATCAGCAGAAAGTGCAGGTAAGTTCGTCGGAATAGGTTTGAACTGAGTTAATTGTAATTTTTTCAAATTTTTCGAGTTCTTTGCCAATAACGCCTGTGGCCCAGAAGAACTGCCATCAATATGTTGAAAGTGATGCCTAAATCATAGCTCAATCAAATGCAATAAACAAATGATGCACTGCAATGGCTTATTTTTTTTTCCAGCATCTTTATGAATCCGCCGTTTTTACCAACATTTACATTTGTGCTATCACATCCAATTGAAATTTAATTAAACATTAATATATCTACATTCATAAAATATTGAATATTTCTTGTTCTATACACTTTGCAGTGCCTGAAGAAGTTGCAATGTAGCCTAAAAACTTCACGTCGGGTTCTTTTATTAATGAAATGTGTTCCTCAAGTATGCGTTGTCTGTATTTTTTGCCATCTTTTTCAGATAAAGTTAAAGTCTGTTCCTTTCTTCCATCAAAGAAAAATGCGGGAAGCAGTGAAACAGTTTTGTTGTGAAATCACATTTTGCCTGAATTTTTGTCTTTCTCGACGCATCTTATTTGTGTCTGTTATTTTGTCTGTCGATGTATGCAGAACTGCTGAGGCAATGGCTGCTCCCGCCCTGTCTGACACTTCAAATCTAATGCATGTTTTTGAAATTAAAGCCAAATCAACTGAAATTTTAGAAGTGCTCGCTGATTCAGTCACTGGGAGTCGCCAATCCAATTCGAAATTTTGGTTCCTCGCAATCCGTTTGGACACATCCGGATTCAAACCTTTTCGTACACAGTTAAGCTTTTTTTTTTTCTCTTCTCGTAACGATTTTCTTTTCAGCGCTTTTGTCATCACTTTTGTTGTTCGCTTTTCTATTATGAAATTACGTCCCCTAACAGGTACTTTTTTGTTTTTCGAACAAGTACATTTCAGTTAGTTTTGGCATTTGCAAGCCAAATAACAGTTTGCTTCTTACACGAAACTCTTCCAACTCATCTTTTCCGGTATTTTTGGGTGAGACTTGATAAAGATTTTGCAATTTAAATGATATGTTTGTAGCATTAACCTTGATTTGTTTCGGTTCTAGTGTATAAGAATAGAAGATTACGCCCATACGTCTGCCAATTTTGCAACTTCCCCAGCTTCTATTTCTTTATATGTTGGTTCTTTTTTAGTTTCTCTTTGGTATTTAATTTGTGTCGGGTCCACTTATAAAACTGCATAACCTCTTCTTAGGTTGGCAATATTTTGTGTTTAAATTCACCAATATAACTAAATAAAGGACACTTCTAACTATTTTGAGTGCGATCTATTTTCTTGATCACACAAAACAAATAAACGTTTTCTATAACTTAACACAGAATGAAATCAATAACAATCGGATGTATTAATAGCTCAAAATTACCTTTTTTCTCAAATTTAAAAGCAAACAAACGGACTTAGTAAAAGAAATGATGAGAAATATTTATTTAATTTTCTTCTTCTTCTACGTTTGAATTTAGAAAATTAAAATTAAATATGGCCGATGGGCGCGCGGTTTGAAATTTATTCAAATAAATAATGATTCCCAATAAATACGAACAATAATTGATGTTTTGATTTAAGAATGATGTTATACATTATAATAGTAATATTATTCAGTTTTTGAAAGGTTTTACCAAAAAATCAGGCCTCACTTCTAGTGAAATCTGATAAAAATAAGTGGAGCAAAGAATGTGAGATTTTAAGGCAAAATTCAGCTTTCCTTCAAAACTTTAACAAAAATCCGGAGGCACTTAGGCTTGAAAGATTAAAATTAAACTTCACGCATAAGGTTACGGGACCAATTACCACCTTTTATCCGCTGAGCCCTGTTAAAAATCCAAAAGATTGAAATTCGTCCCACCCTTATGTATATACAGACACATGATATTTGAAAAAAATCGACAGCATAACATTTCAACAACTTGACCTATTCCAATCATTTCAGTAAATACAAATACTTGAAGAACGTGCCAAAATGATGTAGTTGTAATCTGAACACAACTGTTTCTGTACGCCTATTTTTACCAGCATTTTACCCCACGTGTCTTGGCCGTACTCGATTTAAAAATCAAAATTTTCAGATTTGATTCCACCGGACTTTAAACAAGCCGAAGAGCATTAAAGGGGGTTGAAGGATAATGTGCAGCTTTATCACCCCAAAAAAGGCCTTGCTATTTCAAAAAATTGTAAAATATAATAAGAACTGTCAACATTTGTTCGATCTTTCTTCTTAGCCTATTCAAATGGTGAAGTAAAACAGTCATTATAGTTTCTCATCCTTACTCATGTTTTTTTCCAAAACTAATACATTTTTTTTCAGGTTAATTTGCAACAAATTACCATTTCCCTCTGTTTTTTCGTTATACAAAAAAAAACATGACAGCTACTCCATAATTCAAAATGTCCACCTTCAATTTTGACAGGTAACAAAAGAAAATTGTCTGCTGTACATATAATTCGCGTTATTGTCAATGTGCAAAAGTGAACTCGAACTGAAATGATAAATTAACTTGTGTCCTTTGCAACTCGGTCGGGACATCATCAGTTTTTTTCTTTATGTAAAGTTAATATCAGGCCATAGACATAATAATTACAATAATAGACAGAAAAGAAAATAGAAGAAAAAAAAATAACTGTATATCTACTGAATAACTAACTTATCTTTTGCCACAAAATTGCGGCATTCATTTTCATTTTCATAAAATCGTCCACCATTTGAACCCCCAACATTTTATATGTGGCAGGTTTATATAAAATGACATTTCTGCCCCTTCCTGTTAAACAACTCTACCCTCTAAGCCACCTACTTACCACCAGAGTTTTTATTTTTGCATGGCTGGTATAAGAACTCACCTCACCACTGTCAGATTACAAGTCATTGCGGTGGGCTTGCAAAATTATTCATAAACTTGCAATTGCAATTCTTATTCTCTGTTCTTCTATCTTTTCGACTTCATCCTTTTCCATTTTGATTCCCGGTTGTGTGTTTTGGTCAGGGATGGAAATGCAAGTTCAAATTTTGTACTTAACCAAAGTTAGGATCTTCCCCACACAACTTAGTTAGTTCTTCTTATCTTCCCACAATAAGTCAGTTTAATTTAAAGGATGTCCTATAAGTTCTACGTATTTAAGCCTTTTTTTCATGTGCTCCTTTCTATTATGTTGAGTGTTATCAGGAAGAATACCTCCTACGAAGTAATTTGTCATCCCTGACTGTTGTGTGGGTACTATGAGTAATGATATATCAGGACTCAGGAGACACAACAAGAAGCTACTAAAAATGGAAACTTACATATTCATGCAATTCAAATGCAAAAAGCAAATAAATAAAACAGCACACAGCAGTGGCATAACGATACGAGGAGTAGAAACCTCCAACTCCATCTCCAACTCTGCAACGTAGTTTTGGTTGTCGTCGACTTCATCGTCGTCGTCCTGATTCTCGACCTCGTCTTCGTCCTCGTCCTAGGTGCGTCATTGCTGCAGCAGAAGCTCACAAACCAAACCCATATCTCTGGGACTAGTTAAATTAACCCATGTTCCATGTGCATTGCGATACAAGGCTTTGTATCATACCCGATGACGATGATGATGACGAAGACGACGAGGACGAGCACGAGGACGACTGTGGAGTTGGAAAAGTTGATCCTATCCTCCCCCGCACCATATACCTTCTGTGCTCACTCACAAATAACGGTGAGCCCCTCCAGAGGTGATATATGCGAGCTGTTTTGCACATTACTTGAACTAACATAACATGCTTTATTGCCAGCACCAACAATACAACATCTTTACCATCCCGCCCGCTCTTTGCCGGTAAGGCAGGTCACCTTAGCCCATGCTGCTTCCTTTATCGTTATATACAATATGAGTCCCTGAGGGATGCATGCAATGAGACAGTAAAAGTGTAGGTAAGGTTGTTTTATGAGAGCAAGGAAGAGGGATATGTATTGTGTGATGCATATGAACATGCGACGAATTACTTGAGAATTATTATTCTCCATTTCAGTTAATTCCTGGGGCCCGTTGCGATGCTCGAGAGTTGAGTACAGTGGCGGCTTTGACTTCTTCGTTTTCGTCTCTCGTTTACTGTTGATCTGTCTGGGACGACATTGTTGGTTGTCAGCAGAGGCTATGACAACAACGACTACGAGAGCAGGAGAAGAAGGTAAATATTCAGTAGTGCATTTAATTGCACAATTGTAATGGAGGTAATCAAGTGAAAATTGTGTGGAAACTCGTCTGTCAGTAGAAAGAGGCCGACTGTCGAGCGGGAGTGGGTGTTTATAACGAAAGTCAAGTTGCCTTCAGATTGACAAATTTTATCGCCTGTCATTGCGTCGACAGCCTCCCAGTCATATGATATTGTAACACCTCGGATAAATCACATCTTTTGTGAGCGATGTGTGTGAAAAGTAAAATGATGAGGCCCAATATTGTTTTTCTGCTTCAGAAAAAAAATATAATAATAATTCCAATTAGAAAAGAAGGTAACAGAGACATTATGTCATATATAGAGATTCCTTTGTTCAAGAGGACTGCAAGAATGTGGATTACTTTAAAGAACTGTTTTCCTTTTATTTCAACCGGAAATCTTCTCTCAAATTCTTTTCTATTTGTCTGTGTGTCTTAGGTTTTAACATAAATGAACTTTTGATTTTGACAGTGTGCTATGGGAGCTATTCTTAACAATTGCAACTGTTGACTTTTCCTAGGAAGGTATTGTATTCGGTCAGAATTGTCGAGTTGAAAATTTTGACACTTCCCGACATTTAAAGGTCAATAGAATCTTAAGCAAAGAATTTAAGAAAGATGTCTCTGCGTGAATATGTAGTACATTCGTATGTTGTGGATAACATTTTTCTCTGTCAATATCTCTTAAACCAGTATAAAATATCGACTTCAAATAAATTTCGTTTTCAGATAATAACATCAAAATATGCAAAAGAGACTTTTAAAAAAATTAAATGCATGTTCATTTGGTAAAATTTTAAGAAAAATGGAAGCATTATTATTCTTACAAAAATAAAAGCCTTAAAAACACTACTAAAAGTTGGTACAACATCGATTCCAATATCGAGTCAATGATAAAATGCATTGCCTTCATACTAGTTTTATCTTGTAACTATTAGCGCGAAATTTCAAACAAACTTTTCTTAAAGGCTTAAATGTTAAAGTATTGTGACTTAGTAGAAATTATCTAAATATTAACCAATTTATTAACCAACTCCAACATTTTTAACCTTTCCTTTTGTTTTAGCTAAAGAAGCCTTTCTGTGATTTCAACTTTAGCAAATATAAGAATCTACAAAAAATACTACACAACATTGGTAAAAACAGATGATCGATTCGAATACCTTAAGAATAAATGATGGTATTGACTTCAAAATTATAATGCATTACTTTGTTGTTATCGAAAAATTATCTTTTTAGAAAAATCCAATTTCGATGTTTTGTACAAAATAAGAACTTAAAAAATATTATTCTCAAATTGGTAAAAATTGGATTTAGACTTAACATCTCGGGTGCAAACAAATATTTATATTAAAATCAATTTCATTTTATCATTTATGCAAAATATTGTTGCATACATTTAGTTAATTTTTTAGAAAAATTCAAGTGACAACTCTTTTTTATTAAACATGAAAACCTACCTAAAACAAGAAAAAAACTGATAAGAAATGGTTTTCGACTTAAGTTATGAACAAAAAGAAAGATATTATCTTAAAATTTTCTATCTTACACAAAATATTGTTATCAATATTTTATTAAAGTCTTAGGAAAACTCGACAAACGATGACGGATGGGAAGTAATCAGTTATCCCCAATGCGCTTTTTACTATTAAATAATTCGTAATCGAAATTTGGTTGGTTTTTCAAGTTTTCTGTTAATTTTGTATCAAAATTTTATTGAGTTTTATTGTGAATCCATCAAATTAAAAATCAGTTAACATAGCAAATATGTATTTTTATTGTTGAAAATTACGAAGATATTACACTACTGAGATATGTAGGAGGTAAACCTTTGTAAATTTGAAACTTATGATATTTTTGAAGATCTCTTATAATAAAACTTGGGTCCTTTTTTCACATTTATTTTCTTACCTTCCGGCTTCTTAATACCTAATAAATATTTAGTTTTAAATGATTTTGTAAAAAAAAAGAGGCTGGGATGCGACCCACACTGATAACTTCCCCTCCCGTCTGTCGATTTGTCTTGCTTAAAAGTTTGTCTATATGTACTCGTATCAATTTTTACCAAATTTACGAACTATATTTTGTAGATTTTATTTTTTATGAAAAACCGGACTGTTGGATTTTTATATAAAAATCATTAAATATTAAAAACAATATTTTCTATAAAATAAATAAGTTTAAAGCCAATATCTAAAATTTTTGAAAAGATATTTGAGTCGAAAATCAATTTTTACCAACATTTGTTAAATTTTTTTAGGTTTTTAATTTTTGGTACAAAAACTATCAATTCGATTTTTTTCAAAATTTTACTGAATGTTAACAACAATATTTTTTGAAAGATAAAAGTAGATAAAAGACAATATCTACAATTTTTAAAGAGATATTTGAGTCGAAAATCATTTTTTACAAACATTTATACATTTTTTTTAGGTTTTTATTTTTTGTAAAAAACTGTCAATTCGATTTTTTTCAAAATTTTACTGAATGTTGACAACAATATTTTTTGAAAGATAAAAGTAAATTAAAGCCAATATCTCAAAGTTTTGAAAAGATATTTGAGTCGATATTCAATTTTTACCAACTTTTGTTATTTTTTTTTCGGTTTTCAATTTTTTGTAAAAAACTATCAATTCGATTTTTTTCAAAATCTTACTGCACGTTGAAAACAATAGTTTTTGAAAGATAAAAGTGAATCTAAGCCAATATGTCAAAGTTTTGAAAAGATATTTGAGTCGAAAATGAATTTTTACCAACTTTTATTATTATTTTTTAGGTTTTTATTTTTTTTAAAAAAACTGTCAATTCGATTCGATATCTACAATTTTTAAAGAGATATTTGAGTCGAAAATCATTTTTTACAAACATTTATACATTTTTTTTAGGTTTTTATTTTTTGTAAAAAACTGTCAATTCGATTTTTTTCAAAATTTTACTGAATGTTGACAACAATATTTTTTGAAAGATAAAAGTAAATTAAAGCCAATATCTCAAAGTTTTGAAAAGATATTTGAGTCGATATTCAATTTTTACCAACATTTGTTATTTTTTTTTTCGGTTTTCAATTTTTTGTAAAAAACTATCAATTCGATTTTTTTCAAAATCTTACTGCACGTTGAAAACAATAGTTTTTGAAAGATAAAAGTGAATCTAAGCCAATATGTCAAAGTTTTGAAAAGATATTTGAGTCGAAAATGAATTTTTACCAACTTTTATTATTTTTTTTTAGGTTTTTATTTTTTTTAAAAAACTGTCAATTCGATTTTTTTCAAAATTTTATCGAATGTTAAAAACAATATTTGTTATAAGATAAAATAAGTTTTATGCCTAAATTTCAAGTTTTTGAAAAGATATTTGAATCGGTATTCAATTTTTACCAACTTTGAGTAATGTTTTTTTTAGATTTTTATTTTTTATAAAAAAAACTGTCGATTCGATTTTTCTCAAAATTTTATCAGATTTCAAAAACATTGTTCTCCGTTGCTCAAAATTGTTTTGGAGATGAAATTATATTTTAGTCGTTAAATTTTGGAGGTGACAAATTTTTTTTTCAGTTTTTTTGATTTGTAAAAAAAACCGTTTAATAGATTTTTTTCAAAAAATATACTTCTTTGAGATCACGTTACAATTTATTATATAAAATTTAATTCAAGTCTTTAGCGTTTTTGGTTCGTAAGATATTCAGGGTTAACCAAAATTTTCACCTTTTTTTTAAACTGCTATGGTAAAAAAACCACCGACGCAAATTTCTTGAGAGCCCTTTCTGCATCTTTCTGCCTTATTATCTGTATAACAAAATTTATTTGGAGTCGATATCTCTTCTGGTTCTTGAGCTATGGACAACGAAAAAAACGTCGCGAACGTACGGACGTACGAACGTACGGACGTACGAACGTACGTACACACGCACGCACAGACATCTTTCTAAAAATCTTTTATTTCGACTCTAGGGACCTTGAAACGTCGAGAAATGTCAAAATTTTCAATTTGACAAATCGGACCCATTACAATAACTTCCTATGGGAAGTTAAAAATGTCTAGCTGTGGATAATTTATGCACGATGTGAAAAATATCAGGAAAATTATTATTACAAAAGAAGTCGGTAATATTTATTTTAGGAATACGGAAAATGTTGCGATTTTCCATTATTTGAAATCAGTTTTGTTGTAAATGTCTAAAAAAATAACTTATCTCAACGTCACACCCTTCAACCACTCTCAGCATGTTAAGTTTTTTAGTGTGAGATTGGGTCGAAATTATGTTTTTCACAATCCTGTTTGATCAAAATGCAGTATGACACTGTTGCAGTAATTATTGTTAGATTATTATTTATTTTATAATCAAAGTCATAATACACTTTATTTTTTAATAAATAATACTACTTAATACTACTACTAATTAAACAGTTACTTCTAATTGTAAATTAAGATTGGAATTTTAAAAAACGGTATATATTTATGGAATGTGATGAAGGCGGGAAGTTTGAATTATTTGGATTTTAATTCTTGTGATATTAAGTATACGCTACATATAATACTGTTCGGTCATAATGTTGTATGTCTTAAATTCTGTATTTCCAAACTACGTGAACTTAGAATACGGCGTACCAAAATGCTGTATGAACAAAATACTATATTTATATGCGGGTTTCCTATCACAAAATACCTTCTGGTTGCTGTTCTTAAAAAACGTGTTCTTAAAAATGTCTGTTTTTTAACAATCAATACCAAAAAAACGAACACTTAATCTAATTTATTATAATTTAACGTAATTTCAAAATACAGTAGTAGACGGATTTATGTTCTTACTCAATACCATATCATCCAACATGACTACTCGCAGAAGACAAAATGCTGTTTCGATTATCATTAAAATATCAGCAGCATTGAACTTTTTGGCAACAGGAAGTTACCAAAACCAAATTGGCGGTGACAAGAACGCTGGACTTGTACAGCAAACCATGTCAAAAATACTTGCCGAAAATTTTACTTCAATTAAAAGAATCATCTGCCCGCTGGTAATGAATTTTGCAATGAACGAGGAAGTCCAAACGCTATTTTAGGCAAAAATCACGAATTCCCGCTGTAATTTTGGAATTGCGTATTAATATTTTATTACATTTAATTTACACTTTGCCAAAAAACACTTCGCTCGCAAACACATTTGATGTTAAGTGATTATTTTCGATTTCGCCTTGTTTTGAATTTTTTTTCGAGTTACGCAGTTCCTCGTTTATTCGAAAGTTCTAAAGAATATGGTTGGCACTACAAGAACTATTCGATTCTCGTTGGTTCGAAAGTAGTCAAATAGATACATAGTACCAATTTTTCGAATTCGAGCAAATATGTACATTGAGAATCGAATAATACAGGAGGGCCCCAGAATTTATTACAACATAATTTAGGCATAGAGTATTTTAGTTAGAGTCATGTGACTCATAGAGTATTTCGATCTCAAGTCGTTTCATTTAAACCACACACAAAATTTTGAAAAGTGCGCAGACTGAAAACCGCAAGTTTTTAGAGTTCTTTTAGTTCTTAACTCAATAAGTTCTAAAATTTCGAATCTGTCCTGGCACCTACAACCTAATACATTGTGCCGATTGAAATTAAGGTTTTCATTCGATTATCTTAAGGCGTTTTTTAAAAAAAAATTAATACGAAAAATATCAGCAGTCCCCATACAATTTTTCAATTTAAAATAGAAAAGTTTTTTCACAAATGAACCGATAGGTTTTTTTGAAACTTACTCTAATTTTTTTTTCTCAATTCAGCTTCTTTCCGATTTGTCAAATTGAAAGTTTTCACATTTCTAGACGTTTATAGGTCCCTAGGGTCGAAATAAACGATTTTTAGAAAGATGTCTGTGCGTGTGTGTACGTACGTTCGTACGTCCGTACGTTCGCAACGTTTTTTTCGTTGCCCATAGCTCAAGAACCCGAAGAGATATCGACTTCAAATAAATGTTGTTTTACAAATAATAATTCAGAATGATGCAAAAGCCTCTCAAGAAAATTGCGTGGGTTTTTTTTACCATAGCAGTTTACAAAAAAGGTGAAAATTTTATTAGCCCTAAATTTCTTACGAACCAATGACGCTAATCAAATGTTATATTATATATTGTAATGTGATACCAAATCAACATATTTTTGGAAATTTTTTTATAAATCAAAAAAAACTGAACAAAAAATTTTGTCACCTCGAAAATTTTATGAATAAACAATGAATAAATCTCCAAAGCAATATTGTGCAACAAAAAATATTGTTTTCAACATTCGGTAAGATTTTGAGAAAGATAATTTTATAAAAAATAGAAACCTGAAAAAGAATATTACTCAAAGTTGGTAAAAATTAAATTTCGGCTCAAACATCTTTTCAAAAACTTAAAATTATTGTTTTCAATATTTAAAAAGATTTTGAGAAAAATGTAATTGACAGTTAAAAAAAAAATAAAAGAAAATTTAACAAAAGTTCGTAAAAATTGTTTTTCGACTAAAATTTACTAATAAACTAATTTAAACTTATAGGAAATATTGTTTTTAACATTCAAAAAAATTTTGAGAAAAATCGAAGTAAAAACTGTAGTTGTTTTTTCATAAAAAAATAAAAATACAAAAAATAGTACGCAAATTTGGTAAGAACTAATGTTCGGTTCTTGATATATCACAAATTTATTTTATTCATATATTCGACTAAAAATCTATTTAACAAAACTAGATTTTCAAACTTAACTATTTCTTTTCGTTAGTAATTTTAAATTTTTTAAGAATAATGCAACTGACAACTTTTTAACCCAACACAAAAACCTACAAACTTTTAAGCAAGGCAAATCGACATGCGGGATGGGAACTTATCAGTGTGGGTCGCATCCCAGCCTCTTGTTTTATGAAAAACGGACTCTTTGATTTTTGGATATCTCTTCTGGTTCTTAAGTTATGAACGACGAAAAAAACTCCGCGAAAAAAGTCAGAAAACTCTTGATATCAAATTCTTTTTCTTATTTTTTATGGTTTTGAATTTGTATAGCGTATATTCTTTTTGGAAAAAAGCTAAGTTTCAAAACAGTTTCTTACATTTTTGAGTGAAAGCAACAAAACCCTCTAAACTAATGTGATTTGCTCTTAAATAAAGCATATTTATAAAACTTTTGGAATGGCGGAATGCTTTAATGTGTAGAGAATCGACCAAATTAAATACTTAGGCTTTACCTTTCTGGACAACAGCGTTCTAAAATAATTTAATAACTAAAGTTAATACTTTTAACTTGGTTAATATACACATTATGTTATTTAAATTTTGTCAGCCTCCTTTACAGAACATTAAAGAACATTTTTAAGCGGTGAGTAAAAACTCTTCTATATGTTAAGCGTTTGACCCCGCTCTTGAACCTGCTGTTCAAATGCCATTCTTTTTATCCTGTTTCAAAATCTGGTTCCTTAAAAGAAGTAAGCAGATAGATAGTTTGGTACTATTTTAAACATATGCCACGTTTTTAAAATTGAAATATTGAAGAATGAAGACAGTTTTCATATAGCTCCAATCAATGACTAATTAAGTTTTTAAAACAACCACATTTAAAATGCCCTTCCAGATTACCCAGAAGCAACAAAAGTTATGTATTTCAATAATTAATAAAGTCACAGTCAGAACCATGAAACATGCAATACTCACGTCACATACAAACGTTATACAAAGCAATTCACTTTTATTTGTTCAGAAACAATTTTAATAATTTAATTTGAAACAAGTTCCAAACAGATGTTGGATATTTAGATACACATACACATTCCCAAATTGCAATATCTTTCCAACTTTGATAAGATATTCACTTTATAAATAAATCTCCGGAAGGAGAAGCATTTTCAAATGAATTTTGAAAAAGATTATGATGGCATAGAGAATAATAGGAAAAGTACCTTTGAAATAATTTTACAAACAATTTTGAATTCATCTTAATAAATAAATAACAATTACGTGGCCTCATGAGATGCTCCCCTTCGTCTTGATATGCCCTTTTTCGACTGGACAAAATAAATATACAATTTCATTTCGAGAATAACATAATGGCATTCAGATTCGCAAATAAACAATTTCCCGAAAAAATTCCCCCAAAAATGTTTCATTTGAATTATTATTATAAGATTCAGAAACTCCCTCCTTTTAACACACCACCCCCACCTCCTAATAATCTAATTCCACAAACCATTCATCTCTCTTAAATGTCAATAAAAACAAAAATATAACAAGGAGTAGTCTCAGTCTCATCTTGGAAATACATTTTTTGATATAAAAATAATACCACTTATCCCACAGGACCTATTCCACTTGAACATAAAACGTTCCACTTCATGCATTATGGCTCCTCTCCCTGTTACTGTTGTCCTGGGATGGGTGAAGAAAGCAAGACAAGGAAAAAAAAGAAAAACAAGAAATCCATTTCCACACACATAATTATATTACAGGAGAAAACTTTTGCATTTAGCCTTCCTCATACCCTCCTTGAAACCACCCCCACCATTTTGAATTCCTCGATTGTAATAACGATGACGACGGCCCCGTTCTCACTTTATGCCAAATGTTAATGCATTGTAATAAACAATAAAACTGGGTGAAGTTATCCATCAAAATGGAATGGAATTGAAGGATATTCGAAGGAGCAGTCTGTCGCAGTCGCATTCGCAGTCAGAGCCAAGCCACACACCCTCCGATGGTCTATCGAATTATTTTAACAGATCAAAAATGGGGAAATTAAAAGCCGCTCGTCGCTTAACGCTCATTGCTCGTCCTGTATCCTTCAAGAATAATAAAACAACAATATGGCAATGGTAAATCCTCGAAAGAGTCAACTGATCCATTTGCTAATTTAATTTGTATTTAATATCCTTGCAGGAGCAAAAACAGGGCGAATGACGGTGCGGCGGCGGTGGCGGTGAAACATCAACGAACGAAGAGATGTGTCCCTGTCTATATCATCGAAATGACAAAGTAGCAGCTGCGAGATAAGAAATTTTATTACATAGTTTGGTTGGAGATTATTTCTCGTCGTATTTTTTTTCCCTGCTCCTTTTTGGGGTCGTTGATGTGGAGAAAGGTGTGGGCGCGAGTTCGAGTTCGGGTTCGGTGTTGTGTGTGTCAGACACAACACACATCACATTTAATATTATTATCCTTACACTTTTGCCAGTAATAACCATAAAGTTTCCACTTATCCTTTATCTTTATGACAGAGTTTCGTATACCTACCACACGTTTAAATATAAAGCGTAATATTTTGTATTACATATTTCGCTGCTACAAGGATACTCATGATCCTGCTCCTACTCCTGCTTCAGGTCCTGCTGCACTGGAGTTGTTTTTTTTATTGTTGTTGTGCTATGGCAATGACGGTGGCGACAGAGTTGGATGTAGTTACTGTGGGAGTAGGTGCAGTCCTAGAACACAGTCTAGTTGTTAACCATCAGAATCAGGTCTGCAACGCTCCTCTGCAAAGTTTGGATAATGATGATGATTATATGACAGAGAAAGAGAGAGAGAGTGGTTTGGGTTGTGCCCTTCGCGCGGTGCATGCATATAGATAAGGCTCCAAGCAGTGGCCTACCTTTGGCGTGGATCCTTGTGATGCTCTGCTGCGGTGTTGTGCCTGCTCCTGAAAGGGGTATTTTATATCTCGGTCATAAAAAACGGATCATCATCAACAACATGGAAAGCGGAACCTACTGAAATGACGTTTACTTAAACATCCTGTAGATTCGACAAAGCTAGAGTACGCTAGTAGCTATAATGTGTGATGTTAAAGGATATGTGACTCATATAAACCGAAGTAATTTTGGTAAGATTAAATTTAATGCAAGTGCTCAAAAAAGTCGAATTTAGAGAAAACCAAGAAAGTGATGATTAAATTTAATTGAATAAAATTGAATTCGTTCAAAATCTTAGTTTAATCTTTCGTTGAAATTATCTACAATATATTTCTATTGATACAATTTAGAGTTGGAAAAAAAATTGCGAAATTCCATAATCCCGAAAAGTACTAGAAGTACAACTTGTTGTTATAAGCATTGAGAATTTCGGAATTTTGTTTATTTGTATTTTCAGTACTGTGGATTTTCCATAACGGAATTTTTGGTTTAACAATAGATTCAACCAATAAAATGCACTATATCGAGAAGCACCATTAGAAAACTGGACAAAAACTATTGATAAATAAGTTAAAAACCTTTAAAGATTTGTTGATTGACCGCTTAAAAACTATCGATAATGCCTTTTGACAGACGCGTGTTCAAGTTTAATAAATTAAAGCATGAGGGGTAGGTATGTCGAATTCTGCAAGGATGTGCGGGGGTTTAAAAGAGTAAAACAAATTGGGCAATTCACTACTCTGTCGCACGTACAGGTTGCGCCAGCTGGACGTTCCCATATTTCAACATGAAAAAAGAATGTTTGTAGGTTTTCGTGTTAAGTTAAAAAAGAAGTCAGTTGAATTAGTTAAAAAAAAGTCAATGTTTTTAATTAGTCACGAAATATCGAAAGCCGAACATCAATTTTTATAATTTTGTATTAATTTGTCTTTAGGTTTTTATTTTTTGTAAAAAAACTGTCAATTCGTTTTTTCTCAAAATTTTATTGAATGTTAACAACAATACTTTTTTAAAGATAAAATTAGTTCAGAGCCAATATCTCAAAGTTTTAAAACGATATTTGAGTTGAAAATCGATTTTTACTAACTTTTATAAATTTATTTTATTTTTTTATTTGTTTGTACAAAAACTGTAAATTTAATTTTTCTCAAAATGTGACCGAGTGCTGAAAATATGTATTTATTTATTATTTTTAAGGTATGTTTGAGTTCAAAACCTATTTACCAACTGTGCGTAGTATTTTTGTTAGGTTAGGTGGTGCGTAAATAAACAAAGAAGTTGGTTTTCCGACGCTTGAACACGCGACGCATAAATGTCCATGCGCGAAACAGGAAAACTTCAAGTTGATTCCGTAAACTTCTAAAGATTGTCCATGCGATTAATTTACTGTCATCGCAAAGGCCAGACGTACTGGATATTATAAGCGTTTAAAATCAATTGGTAAAAATGTTGGAATCATCGGTATTCGCGGGATCAAGACATCCTCTCCTTTATATTTTCCTTTTATTATTGTTGCCTCAATGACGTTTTTCATCAGCTTTTTCATTTTTTTGATTAATGTTAAGCAATGATGACAAGTGATCCTACTTTTAACTGAAAATTGTGACGTGGTATAATTCAGGCAATTCCAGTGAATTGAATGTTAATTGGTAGTGTCTTTACGTACTGCCACAAATTCTATGATTTAGGCATGCATTTACTTCATCAGCAACAGTTTATCGGGAAATAACGGTTATTCCGATATCTTTAAGGAAATAAATTCCACCAAATCCACTGTTCACAGCTTCTATCAAATTGTCGTACGCGATTCTTTATTGTAGATTTAATTGTGGAATATTTGTACGAACTGTTTCGGCCAATGCTTCAATTTCGTACTATTGTTCCCTTTGCAACTCGTGGTTTAATGCATCGTGCATATGACGATTGGGTGCTGTCATTCCCAAACACGACCATACTTTATTTGCTATCAATAAATACATATCTTCTATCATGATCTCATTGTAAAATTTCTTCAGACATTTGTAGGATTCAAAGTTTCACGGCGCACACGATGCGGAACATCCTCAGACATGTCATCTCTATACTTCACCCACCAATCTTTTGGATTCGAGCGGAAACATGTCGATATGATAACTTAATTTATTACAAAACTTAATATTTATCAAACTCAAAAAAAAATCTGATGTATAACAATGTTTATTTGAAGTCGATACCTTTACTGATTCAATTCCACGTAAAGGACGAAAATGAGCTTCAGCCACCATTAAATTAAAACGCGCAAAGTTTTATAATTTCTCATCAAATCAAAAAATCTTCAACACTTGATTTATTTTCAGAACAAAAAAATGAAGTAGATGAATTTACCTTTTCTATTAAAATTGATTCCATATTTTGTTAAATTTGTCTGAAATAGTGGTAATAATTCAAATTTCTGAAAATCGTAACAAATCAGAACTACCGGATTTAACGCAATCTTATTCGTCTATGTAAATGAAAAAGTTATTGGAATAAAAATACCGGGCTTCTAATAAGGACAGGACAACTCAATCGTAGAAGATACTACATCTTTTAAAATGGTTCATCGCCTTTAATTCTTAAATCAATGTGGATGTAAACAAAAAAAATGTCCAATTCTTGAGAATGCTTTAGAATTGACTGATTTGGATATTTTGATACGGACGCCTGAGCGGCAGTGATGTTGTACTTCCACCAAAAGGTTATCTCATTGATAAGGCAAAATCAAGCAACGAATGTGTTGACTCAAATCGTTATTTCTTAGGCCGAGTATTATGACAGAAAATTGAAGCTAACAAACTTACTGTTGTGGTCAAAGACTCCAATTTTCAGAAGAAATTGTTTGTAATTTACAAAAGTTGGTAGTGCGTTCGTGTTCTTTACCATAGTGAACTATTTTGACAATGATAATTTCATTTTTTTTTTCAAAATTATCAAGTCTCTATTAAAAAAATCGATATTTAAAACAAAAACTTGAACTATTTTTAATTGAATGGTTTCTATTTGAAATTTTACCGGTAAGGGTGACAGAAACTTAAAATATTACCTGCCCTTCCTAACAGGGGGTACGTCCAGATGTTCATTTGACTTGTTATATTTCGGACAACTTTCGTATTTCAGCAGTGTTTTCAATGGATGATTTCACCGCCTTGGCTTTTAATCTTATCAACATCTTTAATCGGCCTAAACATCGTTTCTCACCTGTTTTCTGAAATAAATTTCAGTTTGCTAACAAACCACACCAACAAAATGTGCCCCCATAAAATTTTATGATTTATTCAAAAATTCCAAATTGCGGAAAACATATTCAATCTGAAATTCCACAAGAGAACAAAAAATAACATTTACAGATGATTAAGCTTGGTAGAATTTCACTTCGCCTCCTTAATTCAAATTATTCACACTACATTGCCATCATTTTATATTCGTATTTTACCGACCGAAATTTTGTTTTAATGTTATGTATTTCGGTCACCTGGCTCACATACGACAATTTATTTCAAAAAACTTTCTTACTCCGGTAGTTTTTCAATTTAACTCGAATGCCTTCCCCCCCCCCTATTCTTCTTCTCTATAACAAATAGGTATGAACATGAAATTCACTATAGGTCCAATAAATTTCAAACCTATTTCGTTGACAACAACAACAATACGAAAAATAATTGCGCCTCACGTTATAATTTAAGTTAATTTTCGGGAATGCGTGCTAACAGTTAAAAAACCTCCCCCTATTTTGATTGAATAAAAGTCCTTGAAGTGTAACTAATGAGCAAAAACTCTTTTAAATTCTGGGAATTACTTCTTTGCGCTTTGGAACAACCAAACTACACACTATTCGACTACGACTACAAAGCAACAGAACATTATACTCCTTCAAAAGCTAAAGCTTTTTGTGTTAATTTAATTGAGCTGATTACGTGCACGAACAGATTATAACGCCATCTTTAGGAGGAACAGGAAAACTCAACAACAACAACAAAAAATAAAACAAAATTTACTTTAAGGAGCTCATGCAATTGCGAAGCAAATTATTGCTTTCCCTTTGTCCTGTCCAAATCCTGTCCAGGCATAAGTTTATATTACCTCAAGGACTTTCAGGTTTTAGTGGGAATCGGAAATGGTGGAAAAGGGGGAAAGGGGGATGGGAATTCGGGAAGAAGACATAATTCAAAGACAGTTTCGAATAAAGCTAAAACACAGAGAGAAGCAATAAGAATAGGTTGAGGTGAAAAGAAAAGGATTCAGTTTTCCATCATCATTAGAGATATGGCATGGTATAAAAAGGACATTGTATTCAAAGCCTGAAATATTTTTCTTAGATTTTGCCTTGTTGGTTTTGAAGGAATAGGAGGAGGAGGGTTGAAGCTATGTGTCTGAATGTTGGAAAAAATAACTAAAAGAAATTCCTTGGTAACCAAAGAATGACGAAAAGAAACCTACAAACAAAAAATCCAAGCAACTGAAGAGTAAAAAAAAAAACGATTGCGGCGCGGCTGCGGATGAAAATATGAGGTGAAAGAGGATCAAAATAAGGGAAGGACTTTGTGTAGTTTTCTCTTGTTAGTTTAAAAAGCGAATAAAAGTTTTTAATTACCCATGTCGTCGTCGTCATCGCCGTATAGTAGGAGTATACGTATACAAAGTCCTATATAATCGTCGTTATAGTTTCGTCCTTTTAAGCCAGCCTTGAGAGTTTTGTATAAATAGAGGAATTCAGCGTCATCGTCCTGGAGTTCCATAGTTGTTGGTTGCGGATTCTTCTCCCTCTCTTCTTCTATTTTACAACTAAAGGAAGAAATCTTAAGGACATTTTCTTTCTTTTATTCAAAACATTCCGCAATGTTTTCTTTTTCTTTTCAAAGTTTTTGGTTTTTTTCTGGGTCCTTGTTGATGTATTTCTTTTGGTATTTTTCGTTGCTACTCGTCTTCTATAAAGAGGGACTTCTTCGACAAGTCTGTGGTTTCACTTTTATTCGCTTCTTCGCTTCGTTAATGTGTATACCTTACTTACTAAGGATAAGGAATAGGTTTTGACTTTTCTGGCTTGGTTTGGTTTGGCTTTGGATATGGCTTTGGCTTTGGGTTTGGCTCGACTTGGCTTGGTTTGGCTATGATGCCACTGTACGGGATTTAGTGGTTTTCTTTATGAAATAGTACCGGTGAAAATTTCAATTCTTTCTTCTTATTTGCTTTCTTTAGAATTTTTGGGAAAAGTTTTCTTTAATTACTGTTTGCTTTTAGTATATGGTTTGCTTAACTCTTT